>NC_132897.1:4603459-4728459 GCF_030463535.1 Salminus brasiliensis
CATAGTACTCTGCTATTCATCCAAGTACTCTCGGAAGAGGAGGGTCATCAGTCTGGGTTTGAGGACAGCGAGCGTTGGACTCTGCCGTTCGGACACCCAGGGGAAGTTCGCTCCACCACTACAGTGCAGGACAGAAAAAAGGCTGGACGCTCGTTTTCCGCGGATTTTGAGGGATGGCGGGTCGAGCCAAGCCATACTTGAAGCTGGAAGGGCTCTTGGTGCGGATCGGCTTTTGACCATTGCCATCAAGTAAGGAGGGGCTGGTCCTTTCTTGGCTTTGTAGGCCAGCGTCAGGGTTTTGAATCTGATGCGGGCAGCAGCTACAGGAAACCGTCCTTGATGTTCCCTTGAAGATGTTCAGGGAATAGAGATCCCTCAATGTAAAAATACAATGTGCAATACCCCCCCCCCCACACACACACACATGTGCAATTAAGAGTTATTTGCAATAATCTGTAAATAATATTGTTATTGCTTTTTAATTTATCTATGCTTCTGAGGGTCTTGCTATCCCTTTTCTGCTGTGACACTGAGAATTTCCCCACTGTGAGACTAATAAAAGTTATCTTATCTTATCTTATGACATGTAGCTTTCTAGGGGTTGCTTTCCACTTTCTGAAATGCTGGATCCAAAGCTGGTCTGCAAATGGCTCTGCACTGCCCTCCCAGATCTGACTGGTGCGTCCACGCTCCCAGATCTATGGTGGACTTTGGAGAACTTTGAGAACATTCATAAATGACTATGGTGAAATAACTTTCACAGGCCAATTTTCACAGCTCTCATGTTTTGGCTGGCTCTCCACTAGTCTTTCACGTTGCTGTAGGGACTTTATGCCATTTATAGTCTGTAAATTCAGCTAACTCAGCTTTCTAGAGGTCGCTTTCCACTTTCTGAAATGATGAATCCAAAGCTGGTCTGCAAAAGGCTCTGCACTGCCCTTCCAGATCTGACTGGTGCATCCACGCTCCCAGATCTACGGTGGACTTTGGAGATTTGGAGTCTTTGGAGATTTCAGCCCTCATTAGATGGGTGGTGGATTGCAAATGGCTGTAAAGATGGTTGTAAAGAAGCAAGGATGGGCTGTATTATTTATAAAAACACAAGGATTGGAGTGGTAATGGCTACTAGTCAGCATTAAGATCTGATAAGCATTGATCCAAGTATTAAAATAATACGTTGCTCAGCAAACGCAGCCTACCGGTAATGACCCGCACTGCTTTGCACATCTCTCTACGCAAAACTTTCCGAGAAACACACCGGCTTCCTTACTCCACGAGCAAAGCTTACATTCCGAAAATGCAATCAGGGTGTGTTTGTGTTCAAACTCTCTGGCTATCTCGTCTCGGTGCACATGAATAAGGAGGGAATCCAAAGTAGCCGCGAGGTAAAGAGAGAAGGGCGCGAGGGGGCTTAGTTTGTGTTTTACTATTGACATACTGTACGCTGGCGCAAGGACTGTCAATACAATCTCTCTCTCAGCTCATTTCTCCATATCTCACTGTGCAAACTCACAGGGACAACAGGAGTCTTTTCATCTGTGGCGTCGGGATTTTTCATTTGCCTTTTGAGAGTGGAAAATCATTTCCCTGCATGTATAAGCAATAAAGGTCCAATCGTGCCGGAAAGACAGAGAGCAATCAATAAATTACATTTGCCAGCTGAGCTGAAATGGCGGAGGCACGCTGTTGTCGCGGGTCCTGGGAATGATGATGATGATGTACGTGTTTGCAATGATGTTTATTTGTAATTGCCATAATTACTGAATTTAAAAATCTCGGAGGAAGGACAGCGTGGCTCTGATATTGTGTATATGAAGTAATAAGCTGAAATTAGAACAGAGTGATAACTGGCTTTATCCCTCAGCACACTGTATTACACTACACTGTCAAAAATGTCCCCAAGTTATATTGTGGAAACTGTCAAACCATGAAAGTAAAAGACTGTTTGTGTGAATGCAAATGTCTGGATCAGTTGACCCAGACTTTACCCAGACTGTATCCTTTTTGCTCCCTAGTACAGTGTCCAGGTAATGTCCAAGGGAGCCCATGTGTAAATAGAGCAGGGGAGGACGGGTCAGTAGCCTTGTTGGACATCTTTGATGTGATGTAAAGAAAATACTGCTATTTATATATATATATATATATATATATATATATATATATATATATATATATATATATATATATGCACACATACATACAGCTTTGGAAACAAATAAGAGACCACCCTACATGATCAATTTCTCTGGTTTTACTATTTATAGGCAGAGTGTTTAAGGGAAATTACCATTTGCATTGTTTATCATAAACCATGGACAAAATGTCCCCTAAAAATATTCATTATTTAGAGCATTTATTTATTTGCAGAAATGACAGCTGTTTAAAAACAGCTGCTCAAATAATGCAAAGAAATAATAATAATAATAATAATAATAATAATAATAATAAATGAAGTTATTATTCAAATTTAGAATTCTGAATTCTTTCAGAAATCACTATGCTAAAATAACCTTGACTGCCAATTTTCACAGCTCTCATGTGTTGGCGGCTCTTCTCTAGTCTTTTACGTTGCTGTTGGGTGACTTTATTTAAAAGGCTAATAATTCAAAGATCCTCTAAGTTTAGACTCTACTAAACACAAGTCAGTAAGGAGACCACTCTACTATTCGCCCAAGTCCTCTCAGAAGAGGAGGGTCTTCAGTCTGGGTTTGAAGACAGCGAGTGTTGAACTCCCAGGGGAAGCTCGTTCCACCACTTTGGTGCAGGACAGAAAAAAGTCTGGACGTCGTCTTCTGTGGATTTTGAGGGATGGCGGGTCGAGCCGAGCCGTACTTGAAGCTGGAAGGGCTCTTAGTGCGGATCGGCTTTTGACCATCGCCATCAAGTACGGAGGGGCTGGCTGGTCCAGTCTTGGCTTTGTAGGCCAGAGTCAGGGTTTTGAATCTGATGACCTGGACAGCAGCTACAGGAAGCTACAGTAAAGAGAGAACGCAGCAGTGGAGAGACATGGCTGAATTCAGGAATGTTGAAGACGACCCGTGCCGCTACATTCTGGATGAGTTGCAGGGGTCTGATGGTGCGCAGAGGGAGACCAGCCAGAAGAGAGCTGCAGTAGTCAAGTCTTGAAGTGACGAGAGACTGAACATTTGAGCACCTGGGTGGCCTCTCTAGAGAGGAAGGGTCGAATTCTCTGGATGTTGTACAGGAGAAATCTGCATGACCGAGTTACATTTGCAACATGACTTGAGAACGATAACTGATCATCTATGACTACACCAAGACTTCCAGCTTCTGTAGATGGAGTGACCAGTGAGTTCTCAAAGGTGATGGCAAGATCGTTTTTAAGTCCAGCTGTTCCCGGGATGTACAGCAGCTTAAGTTTGAGGTGGTGAGCCGACTTTATGCCATTCATAGCCTGTAAATTCAGCAAACTCAGCAGTTTGATGAAATACCAAAAATAAAACGGCTGCTGTACACGTAGATATGCAAATTTAAGAAGAAAAAAAAGTAAGTGGTCTTAATTTTTTCCAGAGCTGTATATAAATTAGTCCGTTGGATGAATGGAATGAATGAACGGACCAATAGAAATGCTCTGAATTACTTGGAAAAAGCTATATATATATATATATATATATATATAT
Organism: Salminus brasiliensis; assembly: GCF_030463535.1. Classification (NCBI taxonomy): domain Eukaryota; kingdom Metazoa; phylum Chordata; class Actinopteri; order Characiformes; family Bryconidae; genus Salminus; species Salminus brasiliensis. The sequence goes on from NC_132897.1 coordinate 4,607,101, forward strand.
ATATAAGCCACAAATTCTTACATGCATAATTCATACTTTATTCCAATGCTAAATACTGTTGTATTTTATATAGAAATGTAAATGTAAATAATCCATATCATTTATAAACCAGATAACACATTTTCTTTGTATTTATTCTTTGTGAACATTTATCTGAACTGATAAGTGCGGTGACGTTACCATTTAGCTGCCAAAACAAAGATGGGGCCAAATTCTGATTCTACCATCTATACCAGGCTACGTTTCTCCAGTCTTCAGCTGTCCAGTGTTGGTGAGCCTGTGCTGAGCCACTGCAGCCTCAGCTTTCTGTTCTTGGCTGAAAGCAGTGGTACCTGATGTGGACTTTTGCTGTTGTAGCTCATCCTCCTACAGGTTGGTCGTGCTGTCCATTCTGAGAAGCTTTTCTGCTCTCCACAGTAGTACAGAGTGGTCATCTGAGTTACTGTAGGCATGCTAAATATACCAATCTTGCTTCAGTAATAAGATGATATAATAAATAATAAAGCAAACCCCCAAAATATCAGCGAAACAGATCCCACAGTGCTACTGGAGTATTTTAACAGAAAGATTGGCTATATTTTTGGATAATGGACATATCATGCAGCTTTAATCGAGCGTTCAGCAGGTCCAGCTGACTTCTCCACACCTGACCAGGATGTGAAGTTTTTCACTCTTAGGCATATTGTATATAAAAAAAAATAAATAAAAAAAAATGGTGGGCCTAAAGCTCATTCTCTCCGGAGCTAATTACTCCATAGCCATTAGGCAGGACCTCACGCTGTTCTCTGCTGGAATAGGATTTTAATTGGCCTGCCTTTAATTGTCAGACTTTAATAGAGTCAAATCGAATAAGAGCCAGCGGAGACAAAGATCAGTGGGTAAGGCCTGTGGTTCTGCAGCAAGCTTCACGCCGGCTGTAGCTGTAGGGTCTTTCTCAGCACCACTGGGAAGATCTGCACTAGTCACACTGCAGGTGTTGGAAGCCAGTCGAGCTTTACTGTGGATCTGAGAGTTGCTTGTCACTTCTGATTATCATTAGGACATGGGATAGGACCTGTGTGGTGAAGGCATACGCAAAGTTATGGTCAATCTGACCAAATCTGACCAAATCATTGGCTGTACTACAAAAATGTCCCACTTATGATATGACCTATTTAGGACTTGGTTTTCCCAGCGCTTCTCTTACACAGTAAATGTACACTATATGGACAAAAGTATTGAGACACCTGCTTATTCGTCGTTTCTTCTGAAATCAAGGGTATTAAAAAAGAGCACATCCTGCATCTGTTGGAAATAATTGTCTCTACTGTCCAAAGTAGAAGGCTTTTTTTTTTTTATTTTGGCAGTGCATTGCTGTGAGGATTTGGTTGCATTCAGCGGCAAGACTGTTAGTAAGGTCAGGATGATCAGACTACCACCCTAGCTTATCCCAAAAGTATTGGATGGCACACCATCCATCATTCCAGAGAACACAGTTCTTCCACTGATCCACAGCTCAATGCTGGGGGGCTTTATACCCCTTTATAGCCCACGCCTGGCATTAGGTACACCTGGCAAACCTTAAGGTTCATGTTTATCTGCTCCAGAGAGTCCTATTCTATTGGCAGTACTTCTCTTCTGGAACTAGACAAGCCTGCATGTATGGCCTATCTGTGTCAGCAATGGGCGCAGCTTAAAGTAGCTAAAGAAGGGGTGTCCACAAACATTTGGACGTATTGTGCAGAAATCAATGGATCTAATTATACAATCACACTTGAAGTTAAATACCCTGTAAAATGTTGCTGATTTGAAATGTCAATGATCAAAGTACTTGGGTTCCCATTTCAGGTTTTTAGAATCTAATAAACGTTTGTTTTTTCTATAAGTGTCTTATTTGCTTCAGGCAATTTTAATAAGCCTGTTCTGACTGATATCCACACTGACAACTGAACTGAACCTACGTTGATCACTTGACTTGCCTTTGAGGAGTTAATGCTGCCATTAGTGCTATGTGTTATCGACATGAATACGACCAGTGTCATGGAATTCTGGAATAAAGCTCATGCACGAGTCATGGAACTTGTTCACGGCGCCATTTCTGACGCACATAAGTGAAAAACAGACAGTTCAGGCCTTCACATATGATATGCACATACACATAGGCAGCACCTGTACACCATATCTGCAAGGTCAGAGATAATCACAAGGCCAAGGTGATATGGAGTTCAGGACATAGCCTTCAGTGATAATATTTTTGAGCAAACAGATCACCATAGTATTAAGTGTAACAATCACAACCCCCCCCTTTGATAATTTGAGCAAAAATCAGTAATCTCCCATAGAGATCCAATCAGGGGTCATCGGCACCTTAAGCAAGTCAGGGTCAAGCTCAGGAAGGACTTCCTCTTTTACGGTCAAAACGAGGGCCTGGATGGAAGCAGAACAGGCCAGACACTGAGCACAGAGAGACAGTGGGCTGACAGTGGCGTACACTGCCATAACAGTGTGCTACACAAGGACACACCTGCAGTTCATTTGGTGTCCTGCATTCAATTCAATGACAGTAAAATACAGTGCAATACCATATATATATGTGTGTGTGTGACCAAAAGGGGACAAAAAAGACCACCCCACATGATCAGTTTCTCTGCTTTTACTATTTATAGGAAATGTGTTTAAGGGAAATTAACATTTGTGTTGTATTTCATAAACCATGGACATTTCCCCTAATTTCCAAAAAAAAAAATTGCTATTTAGAGCATTTATTTATTAAAAACCCCATATCTCCAAAATGGCATCTTTACAGGAGAAGGACAAAAACCCTTCTAAGCTTTCAATGGAAGTCAATGGTAAAATAGTTTATTCCAAGTCAATTTGGATCATTTCTATTGGTCCATTCATTATATTTGTTAAATTACAATGTAAAATACATGTACATTCAATTTCCAATGAGGTCAAATTTGTAAATGGAGATTTCAGGAATGAAAGGTTTCATTTGGCAACCAAAATAAAGCGATACAAACAGACACCTGCTCATTTATTGTTTCTTCCACAATCAAGAGTATTAAAAAAGAGTTTCTCCTGCTTTTGTTGGAGTATCTGTCTCTGTACTTTCCAGGGATAGAAGGCTTTTGAAGATTTTGGAGAAGTGTTGCTGTGAGGAAACGTCCCCAAATGGTTCTACAATTAGGTTAATTGGATGCATGTATGTATATAAGTAAATGAGTAACGGTCATCTGGGACCAAGACAGTTATTTAAGGTTTGTTGGTGAAGATGAACACACACACACACACGTATATATTAGTTGAAATAACTTTACAATACAAACAATACAAAACCCTTTTTACCAAGAGTAAACCAATACATTTCATATTGTCATCATTTTTTTCTATAAAACCATTTGAAATCACCAGCTGTTATCAATCATAAAGTATAAAATCCTATTACATTTATTTTACATTTGACAAAAAAATATTTGACAAAATATTAAAACATATTTGTGATTGTCCTTAAATGTCCAGAAAGACAAATTAATAATAATAATAATAATAAGGTGCAAGCATTTGTCACTGTATAGTGTACACTGTACAGCGAAATGTGTCCTCTGCATTTAACCCATCTGTGGTAGTAAACACACACACACACACACATACTAGTGAACTAGGGGCAGTGAGTACACACACACACCCAGAGCGGTGGGCAGCCAACTCCAGCGCCCGGGGAGCAGAGAGGGTAAAGGGCCTTGCTCAAGGGCCCAACAGTGGCAGCTTGCCGAGCCCGGGAATAACCAGAATATAATACTACTACTACTAATAATAATAATAAATAGTCAAAAGTCTTCAACAGTAACAAAAATCAGGTAGATCACACTATCTTATTACTCCTGTTTGTTCACTTTAGTATGATTAGTATCCTCTGGCTTTAACCCCTCAATACAGAAAGGCTTATCACACACTAAGGCATATTACTCAGGGTCCCAGTAACTACATACACCACAAACTGGTGGGGCTATTTCGGCCGTTTAAGGGGTTAAAAGTAAAGACTTGTCAGTATTGTCCTTCTCAGGTTTCGAGATGTGAGGTTTTGCTCCAGCAGTAACGATATACCAGCAATGCTGTTGCATGATGCCTAATGAATTGGTAAGCAGCTCGCCACCCTATAAACCCCATGAACCTCAGGAGATCGTGGCATCTTGGTAATTCACTTGCTTGTTCTCTCGCTTCAGAAGAGGTTTGTTCAAATCTCATTTTCTTAAGAGCAAGCCAGCCGACACGAGCGGGAGTCAACACTGCATGCTTAATATGTGACTAAATGTGATTTGAGGTTTGAAAGAACCTTTTTTAATTTGCACAGCCACTTTAAAGCTAGCTCCAGGTTGTTGACTGAAATGCAAAGTTCAGTGTTCTTGTGTCTTTCTCGCCGCCTTTTCGATGGAGAAGGCGAGATCAAGGGGAAATGAGAAATAATTACAGCCCGAACGAATATATTTAATGGGCCAGCCATTTCCTTTTACAAATGAGTAATCATTTTTTATTGGATTTCAAGCTTGTTGGTCACACTAGGTATCTCAGTGCGTCTGATATCAAAAATTCTCCTCGCTCCGACTCCTTCACTCAAACCCAATAGAAGATCTCTCAGCGGAAATTCTCCATAGGCAGCAGTGTGTTGTGCTGAGGTTCTATTAGTTGGAAAGTCATGCATGTAGCCTGGCCTTCTCCTTGTGGGGAATGCTTATGTGGGACAGAGGGCTGCCGCCAAAAATCATCATTCAAAGGAAAGAGAACCGCAGGATGCAATGACCCGATTGGTCGTGGCTTAAAACACCACGGTTTTGCAGCGTTTCTGCAGCGGCGGATCTGCTGTGTGAAACTCTGTGATAATAGCTGTTCCAGTTTTATATATTCGCCAGTAATTATCCTAAACAGTTCTGCTGAGAAGCCTTTCAGGGTGGTCATGTAGGTCAACAAGCTCACAATGAGCTGGCCTGTGTGGTAAATTTGGGAAGATCATTACAGGCAGTGGCTCGTTTTGCTGAGGACCAGTCATACATTTGGACCAGTCATACATTTGGACCAGTCATACATTTGGACATGCCTAATTAAGGACAGATTAAAACGATGCGCTTTTTGAGTTGCCGCAACTTCTTAGTCAAGTCAAAAGTTCACCTAACTCGCATTTCTGACTTTTAATCAACAACATGTCTCGTTTTATGCATCAAAAACATGAACAGAAAATGAGCTGCAGCTAAAACTGATTTAATACTGTGTAAGATGTTTAGTCTGTGGCTCCTCCCCCTTAATCTGTTTACTGTTTATTCCCATCTGCAGGTTACAGCTCCGCCTATCAGGTAACGCCACACAACAGTGGAGCGCTGAGCCCTTGCTGGGATTTGAACTGATTACCTCCTCACTGTTGATGAGCAGCAGTTAGACCGTAGGGCCGGTCTAGAGCTGTGAAATTACACTACATAAAAAAAAAAAACACAGCTCTGAGTAAATTTGGTTATGGCATGGACTATAGCATTGGTAGAGGTTAGCTGCTCCACAGTAGTGCGTTGATTGCTCTGTACAACTTGTAGGAGTTGCCGTCCCCTTCTTGCACTTCTTACATCAATGGCCTGTAGGGCACCACTGTTATGGCAGTGTTATACATGCTGTTATGGCATGTTATGGCACTGTTATGGCATATATACAGTCATGCCCAAAAGTATTCATACCCCTGGCAAAGTTTGACTTAAATTTACTTTTATTTAACCAGAAGTTATATTTTTGCCTTGGAAGGACACAGGCATCTCCCAGGAGATAACACGATGATGTACAAGAGGCATCATTGTGGGAAAAAGTATTTCTCAGCTTTTATACACATTTGAACAAAAAGTGGCATGTCCAAAATTATTCATACCCTTTGAAAACTGTCACAGTATATGGGAAAATCCAAAGTTCTATACCATTCCAAATAGTCCAAGCTGTTTTAAAGCATCCTAATTACCCTGATTCATTGGGAACAGCTGTTTTAATCAACTCAACAGGAGAAAAACAGCAGCTCTCTGCAGTTGGTTTGTGGACAGTCATGGCTAAGACAAAGGAGCTCACTAAGGACCTGTGGCTGTGCATTGTGGCCGCTCACAAGTCAGGAAAGGGCTATAAAGCCATATCAAAATGTTTTCAAGTTCCAGTGGCTACAGTGCAAAGTATTATTAAAAAATACAAGAAGTTCCGCACTGTGGAAAATCTCAGAAGATGTGGTCGGAAGCCAAAAGTGACACCTGTGCTGGCCAGGAGAATAGTGAGAGAGGTGAAGAAAAATCCAAGGATCACCACCAAGGCCATCCTGGTGAATCTGGACTCTGCTGGTGGCGACATCTCAAGGCAGACAGTTCAACGGACACTGCACACTGCTGGGTTCCACGGACGCAGGCCAAGGAGGACACCACTTCTCCAGAAAAGGCACACAAAAGCCCGCTTGACCTTTGCAAATGCTCATCTGGACAAAGAAGAAGACTTCTGGTGTTCTGTTTTATGGTCAGATGAAACAAAAATTGAATTGTTTGGCCACAATGATGTGTGCACCATTTGGCGTAAAAAAGGAGAAGCCTTCAACTCTAAGAACACCATCCCCACAGTCAAACATGGTGGTGGGAACCTAATGTTTTGGGGGTGTTTTTCAGCCAATGGACCAGGGAACTTGATCGCAGTAAATGGCACCATGAAAAAAGAGCAATACATCAAGATTCTCAACAACAACATCAGGCAGTCTGCAAAGAAACTTGGCCTTGGGAACCGGTGGACATTTCAGCACGACAACGACCCAAAACACACAGCCAAAGTGGTGAAGAAATGGTTAGCAGACAAAAACATTAATGTTTTGCAGTGGCCCAGCCAGAGTCCTGACTTGAATCCAATTGAGAATCTGTGGAGGGAGCTAAAGATCAGGGTGATGGCAAGGAGACCCTCGAACCTCAAAGAGTTGGAGCTCATCACTAAAGATGAATGGGCAAAAATACCAGTGGAGACATGCAAAAAGCTGGTCAGCAATTACAGGAAGCGTTTGATTGCTGTAATAGCCAATAAAGGCTTTTCTATTAATTATTGAGAAGGGTATGAATAATTTTGGACATGCCACTTTTTGTTCAAATGTGTATAAAAGCTGAGAAATATTTTTTCCCACAATGATGCCTCTTGTACATCATCGTGTTATCTCCTGGGAGATGCCTGTGTCATTTACAGGCAAAAATATAATTTCTGGTTAAATAAAAGTAAATTTAAGTCAAACTTTGACAGGGGTATGAATACTTTCGGGCATGACTGTATGTGTGTATGTATGTATGTATGTGTGTGTGTGTATGTATATGGATAATCATATATATGTAAATATACAGCTCTGGAAGAAATTAAAGGACCACCCTACATGTTTACCTGCTTTTACTATTTTCATAATCTATTCATAATCAATTTATTTTATAATCATTATAACATAGTTTGAAAATCTGAAATATTTAACTAATATATTTATATATATATAAATGTCTCCAGACTCTGTCAAGTCTGTCACATGTGCTCAGTGTGAACCTGCTTTCATCTGTGAAGAGCACAGGGCGCCAGTAGCGAATTTGCCAATCCTGGTGTTCTCTGGCAAATGCCATGCGTCCAGCACAGTGTTAGGCTGTGAGCACAACCCCCATCTGTGGACATCGGGCCCTCATACCATCCTCATGGAGTCGGTTTCTAACCGTTTGTGCAGACACATGCACATTTGTGGCCTGCTGGAGGTCATTTTGCAGGGTTCTGGCAGTGCTCCTCCTGTTCCTCCTTGCACAAAGGCGGAGGTAGTGGTCCTGCTGCTGTGTTGTTGCCTTCCTATGGCTTCCTCCACATCTCCTGGTGTACTGACAGACACAGCAAACCTTCTTGCCACAGCTCGCACTGATGTGCCATCCTGGATGAGCTGCACTACCTGAGCCACTTGTGTGGGTTGTAGAGTCCGTCTCATGCTACCACGAGTGTGAAAGCACCACCAACATTCAAAAGTGATAAAAACATCAGCCAGAAAGCATAGGTACTGAGAAGTGGTCTGTGGTCCCCACCTGCCAGACCACTCCTTTTTTGAGTGTGTCTTGCTAATTGCCAAAAATACGCACCTGTTGTCTATTCCATTTGCACAACAGCATGTGAAATTGTCAATCAGTGTTGCTTCCTAAGTGGACAGTTTGATTTCACAGAAGTTTGAGTTATATTGTGTTGTTTAAGTGTTCCCTTTATTTTTTTGAGCGGTGTATATATGTATACCACACACACATACAAATAAAATATGGATTTCTTTTTTCAGGGTTTCTGGGGCGATAAAAACTGCCCTTTATTATATACCAGTAATCCAGGTCCCAGACTAATGCTGGTCAAATTTATTCCACATATTCAATTTTGCTCTCTGTGAATGCTTTGAGAGTAATATTCATGCTTTCAAGCACGGATTCTATATCTCTCGGTACTTTATTCTTTAATAACACCCTGCAGCTCTGGCAAGTCTGTATGAAGATGCGTTATGACTGAAATCCCGACTTTGTGTCTCCTTTAGAGAACCCAGGGTGGGCTGACATTCTGACACAGGATTAGAGGGGTTACTAGAGAAATGGCACACCTACAGGTCTCTGTGCGGCAACAGCAACAACTCAAACTGAATTGACAATAAGTGAATTCAAAGTTAAATTGCATATTTTCTGAAAAATATTTTCTCTCAATCATAAGACCATCATTAATTAAATTAATTAACATTAACTGTGTAACAACATTCATATTTTGACTGCTTAAATGTGCCATAGAATGAATTTCTTATATAAGGTATTCAACTACTTTGAGTTGCACCCATTGCTGGCAGATATGTGCAAATACACATACGAACACACAGAGCTTGTCTAGTCCCTGTAGAGACGTATTGTTAATAGACTAGGACTCTCTGGAGCAAATAAACATGAACCAGTTGGCATTATGCTGCCTAATGCCAGGCAGGGCTAGAGAGGTATAAATCCCCCCCCGTATTGAGCTGTGGAGCTGTGTTCTCTGGAATGATGGTGGTGCTCCATCCAATACGTCTGAAAGGAGCTGGGGAGTTGTTGAGAGATGAGGTGGGGTGGTAAGCATCCAACATCCTGACCTCATTAATAATTAACAGCAGTGCTCCTCCAAAATCTAGTAGAAAGCCTTCTTCTCTGGACAGTAGAGACAGTTACTCCAACAGAAGCAGGATTCACTCTTTTTAATCCCTTTGATTTCGGAAGAAACAATGAATAAGCAGGTGTCCCAATACTTTTGTCCATATAGTGTAGATATGTAACACCATGTAACACATTGATTTTCCTTTACAGAGGCCTTGCTTCTATATTTTTCTGAAGTAGCAATGGAAGGCATTCACTATTGGGCTGGTTGTATGTAAATGTTGGGGGTGTAAATATTAATCAGTCAGGACTGTGATGTAACAGTTTTGGGGTTCTGGAATTGGCCTGTTTTACATCTCTGTTTGTGGTTCTTGCTGGATTCTGGAGTGTTTGAGGCTCACAGTTTGTCACCTCCATGTACCAAACACTCCTTATTCAACTATGCCAAGATAAATACACTTTTCTATTGTAGGGCATATTTACCAGTAAAATCACACAAATGGCTCTCATTGGAAATCAGGTAAATGACCGGTTAAATTCCTCAGATTAAACTAATCCACCTACAAAAAGAGCTTTAAATGGTTTCTATTTGAAAAGGTTTGTATTTGAACAGCCCCTAGGTTGTTTGCCTTACATCATTTCACAGTTCAACAGCCTGTTCAGTTACTCATGTCGCTAAATTATACAGTTTAACAGTTCTCATTGCCGTTTGCACTTGTCGAGATTGCGCGAGTCTGCATGATCAGTAGTGGCTGGTGATTCATTCGCAGGTTCTGACTATCTAACCTGGAGCCAGACCAAGCATCACATGCTGTGCTGTGTCTGCCTTACAGCTACCGCCCAGCAGGTAATGCCCTGTTTGCTTCCTCATAATGATTACTCCTTTCATTAATTCAGTTATCCGAATGGGAAATAAATGAAGTCCTGATTATCTGCAGGTGTGTGTGTGGATGCTGCTGTTAGCCCCCCGACTCCACACCCATATCTCCACAGTTTGCTTAATACAGACTTTACATCAAAGCTGCACCCAGTGTCTCCATAGGAGCTTAGTACATGCAATCTTTGAACTTCAAAGATCCACCACAACAATAAGGTAGGCGTCAACACAGATTTTTCGCTGGTGTTGAATGCAAATCCATGCTAATTCCAGCACATCGGGACAACAGGGGAGCTTGGACGGGGGAGTTAAACAGATACATTGAAAATATATCATCAGTAGTCTTCTCAACACCTGAGGAGCTTTTTTATATTTACATGAATGAAGCCGGATGAATGAAGCCTATATCCAGATGAGTCTTATTTTTCAAACTGTTAAATGGGGCTTAAGTTATCGTTTAATAATTATGCTAGACCCCTATTAGGCCTTATATTTATTACTGCAGCAGAAGCCTTTTTAATACATACACAGTCATAGCAGAATATTTTGACCACCCCTGATTTGGAATGAACTCGGCCCAATATATCAGCTTTACTTACCATACAGTAGCACTAGAACGAGTGGATCAGGCACTGCAGTTCTGGTGGAGGTTTTTTAAGCTGGACTGAGGACCACCAAGCAGAAATATCCAGCCAGAAGCATCCTGGGGCAGCGTTATTTGACCGCTGATGAAGGACTAGAGGATGACCAGCACAAACTGTGCAGCAGCAGATACAGAGCTTCTGTCTCTGACTTTACTTTTATCTACAAGGTGGACCAACTAGGTAGGGGTGTCTAACAGAGCGGACAGTGAGTGGACAGAAAGACACAGTGTTTAAACACTCCAGCAGCACTGCTGTATCTGATCCACTCATACCACTAGCAGTGCTACACACAGTACTAACACACTCGTCACCACCATGTCAGTCAGTGTCACTGCAGTGCTGAGAATGATGACCCACCACCCAAATACTACAGTCTGCTCTGTGGAGGTCCTGGGGGTTTTTGGCCATTGAAGAACATTGGGGTTTTTGTAGCGCATGTGTGTGTATTAGCATTAGCGTTAGCCTCCACTCGGTTCTGAATGTGTTCTTCAGTGCTGGTTTAAAAACTGAGAAAGGTGAGAGGTTCTCTGGAGCCTTTCAGTCATAGTTTTATAAAGGGTTAGATATTATGGTCTGTTTTCCTCTTCCAACGTCTGCAATGCTGCAACAGCCGGAGCCTGAGCAATTAACGTATGCCTGGATCAGCCCTGCCATCTCAAGCCACTGGATCCGATTGGGACATCTCTAATGAAAAAATTATGACACCCCATGTCTCTAAACCATCGTTTATAAAAATGTGAACATCAGCTGCAGATGGCTAGAACATGGTTACAATGGATTCTGGAGGAGTCTGCATGACAGTTCGGATTTGGATGATGCGAGGTGAGAACTTAACTCTTTCACAGGAATGGCTTCTAAACCTGCGGGGACATTCTGGAGAATTGGACACGGAATTGACCTGGCATACTCAAACACAATCTGCTGGAAAAAAGGCATGGAATGGCAAGCAAATGTCCCACCCTTATTTCTATTCCACAGAAAAAGGAAGTTCATTTCTTCAACGACCTGAGGCCTACTTCTCTGCCTTCACTAGTAATGAAGGTGTTTGAGAGGATTGTGAAAACTCATCTGTGAAATACTATCTCTGAGAAACTCGATCCTCTGCAGTACGCTTATCAGCCAGACAGAAGTGTGAAAGACGCAAAGCTGTTTTTTATAGATACTGTTCGTAAGCACTTGGAAGTCCCTAAAGCAAGAGCGTGGTTGCCTTTCGCTGACTTCTCGTCAGCCTTTAATGCTCAGCAGACTAATATCTTAAGCATAGAAAGTAATCGTTAATTTTAGACTGACTGCCAGTTCGATTTATGGTGGACTCAGTACTCAAAACAGCATTTCCATTTGTAAAATAAGTCTTAATGCAGATCATAAATAAAATAGGTCACCAGTCTCCTTAGTTAGTAGCCAACCAATGAACAAATTATGTGCCAATTCTACATTAAAAACAGCAGCTTCTGAATCATGGTGATGCTCCACTGACCGTAAAAGGGACAGTGACCTCTCTGTCCCATTCCCACTCCGTCCACCCCTGGAACGCTGCTACTGCACTGTCCCAGCAAACATGTCTATGTGGGGCATGTATGGGTAGCCCAACGTTTTGAAAGTTTTGTCCTCGGGTTCCACTTTGGCCCAACATGTGGATGTCCTTTAGGGTCAATGATGGGACCAGGAGGGTTTAAATGGGCCCTATCTGGGTCATACACTGTATTAACAGTGGGCTCAACTGCATGTACAAACCCACTCAGGGCCCATGTCCAAGTTCTGGGATTGAATGTTTAGCAAAAAAGTGCTTAAATAACTAAGCAATTAGGGCACTTTTTTGGTAGATGCACCAGAAGTTCAAAACTATGACCACACCGTGAAGCATGTCCATCCCACCTGATGTTGTATTTTTACAGAATACATTCTATTTGATATAAGCCAGTAACAGTTAAGTCCTGCAGGGACTTGCCAACTTATTACGGGAATGTGAACCAGGATTGATTCATGGTCCATTTATGAGTGACGTTTAGATGTATTGCTGAGTGGACTTCAATGAAGCCTCTACCTCTCAGTTTTCTGGCTCCCATGGCATTGATGTACTAGTTCAGCCTCCCCTTGGGACAGGCTTGTGTTGCAAACCTCACATTGGTCTGCTTAATAGTGCTGCTAGCCGTACATCTCACGTATCTTCTGCTATAAGAGGCTTCAGTCTTCTGTAAATGCACGAGTGCTCTATGTAACCTTGCATTGATGATGTGTAAAGGCCATGTATGAAATATATATACATATACATATACACACATATATACATACATAGGCATAGTAAAATATTCATCATATGATGTTATTCTAGCATATGAATAATGTCAGTTTCTTTTGCAACTGATTACAGATGATTGATACAAAATGTTGGAGCAGGGATGGTAGTTTGAAATCTCCTGCTCTCGTTCACTCGTTCAAATCATCAATGACATAAAATACACCTATCATCAACAATACTTCAGCAACCATGGATTTTTCATTAATTCAGGCTCTTAGCGTGGCAAGATCTTCATTCTTTGTTATATCAGTGAGTCATATTGCAAACAGCACTTACCAAAGGTCCTAGAGGCAACCTTCCTTTAAAAAATAAATAAATAAAAGGGAGGAACAACATGCACTTTAAACCCGTAAACCTTGACTTTCTTTTCACCATCCCCGGGTTACCGTGTTTTAGCAGAGGTGTAGTACATTCTTAATAGACGATTGCAAAATCTGCCACAGTTCTGTAAACGAGAGACTCTGCTTTTGACCTGAGTGGGTTTTGAACAGCAAAACCTTGACCAACATCTTCTCTGGGAATCTGTAAAAAGCATGACCAAAAAGCCTGTACCCCCTTCTACAGGAAACATGACTCAGAGGTCTCGATCTATGAACTTCTCAGGAAGTACCACTGTGACCAAACTTGCAGTGCTGGTTAGGGGTATGTTATATAGGGACGAACAATAATTACAGTTAATCAGTAGCCTCCTTCTGGACATTCTGTTGGTACTTATATATGACTTATAAATTGACTAGGGTATTTTATATTATTTTACTTAAGCTATCAGATTCACTAGAACATTTTCCTTCTTCACATGGGAAATTTTATGACCCTATGTCAAGCAGTTAGGGAGCAATGAGGGGGTGAAAAGGGAGAGGTGAAAACCCCTCCCAGCTCTCCACAACTGACCTATACTCTAAAAAATAAAGTTGCAAGAAAAGGTTCTTTGAGCAGTGCAATGGAAGAACCACTTTTGGGTCAATGAAGAACAATTTATGTAATAGACATGTGACTTTTAAATTGATAAAAAAAAATCCTTTACATCAAGATAAGTTTTTTAGGACTTTTAAAGGTTCTTCACACTCACATATGACAAGTCACAGTTCTTTACGGAACCAAAAGTGGTTCTTCTATGGCATCACTTAAGTTGTACGTCAACATGTATGCAGTTCGGGCTCCGAGTGGCTCAGTGGTCTAATGCGCCACCACTATCCCAAGCTGTGCCACTTTGCTATCAGCAGCCAGAGTCTGAGAGAGCACAATTGGCCGTGCTCTCTCCGGGTGGGTAGATGGCGCTCTTTTGCCTCATTGCTCTTGAATTGATGTTGGCCGGCACAGGGATTCGTTAGCTGGTGCAGCTACTAACGGGTGGGTTAACTAGCAGAACCCAATTTTTTACTGAATAAAAAAATAAGGGAGCTTCACAACAGGTGGAAATGCTGTTTATTGGCTAACTTTGAGATGTTAGCACTATCCTAACAAAACCTCAGAGATGAATTTCACACGAGAAAGAATAAACATCAAATTCTATCCAGCCACTTTGGACGTCTACACTGTGCAGGTTTTAGTTGGGCAGCAAGCATGTCCAACTAAAAACAGTTCCAATGGTGGTTGTCAGGACCACGCCCACTTCTCCTCGAGCCAGCAAATCTTTCTTTCACATCTTTCCCTGGCGATCTGACGCGACAGAGTTCTGAGGACTGGCCATGTCTACCTGTCACACCTGCACATACCTTGGGATGATCAAGCAGGACTTTAAAAGCTCACCAGCCACCCTCACTCCCTGCGAAGTCTCGGGTGTGTAAGGACCCAAGTACAGACACTTGTTTTTTAGATTTGATGTTTTTTGATCTTCTGTCTCTCTACTTGTTTTGGATTTTTGCCTGCTCTCTGATGTTTCTGTTCAATTTCATTTCAATGCCAACCCTGGACTGGATTTTAACTCCTCCTTTGGCTCTGTAGCTACTTGGTTCAATGAACATCAAGACCTTGCACTTGTATCATGAAACTCTGAGTGAATTGTTACGGATTGTTATAGGTACATTATTTGTTCAGGTGTTATGTCTCTTGCAACCACAAAAAAACTTGCATTGACTTTCAATGTGACCTGTCTATTTTCATATGGAATGCACAATGTTGCTGCCGTCAGGTCAAAACCTTACATCTCCAAAATGGAAACCTCACAGTAGAACAAAACCTTCTGAATGTCTAACGGAAGTCAATGTTATTCTGGACATTTCTGTTGGTTCATTCATCATAGAATTTGGACACAATCTAAAGAATAAGTGCCAAAAAGAGTAGAAGTGAAAACCATCCATATATCTCCACAACTGACCTATGAAGATGAGCTTTGGAGATGACCTATGAAAATCCAGTTGGCTTCTGGTTTTGTAAGTTATATGCCTGAGAGAGCACAATTGGCCACGCTCTCTCCAGGTGGGTAGATGGCGCTCTACTTAAAGAATAGTGAACAAGTGACAAAAAGACTAGAAGTAAAAACCCAAGATTCAAAGATCTCCACAACTGACCTATGAAGATGAGCTTTTGAGGTTTTGTAAAGCTATGTGTCAAAATAAATACCATTGGGGCTCAGAGAATCAGAGAGAGCACAATTGTCCATGCTCTCTCCAGGTGGGTAGATGGCGCTCTACTCAATAAATAGTGAACAAGTGCCAAAAAGAGGAGAGGTAAAAACCATTCAAAGATCTTCACAACTGACCTATGAAGATGAGCTTTGAAGATGATGGTTTTGTAAAGCTAAATGTCAAATAAAGACCATTGGGGCTCAGAGAATCCAAAAGAGCACAATCCAGATGGGTAGATGGCGCTCTACTCAAAGAATAGTGAACACTCACATTTGACAAATCAAATTTATGGAACCAAAAGTGCTTCTTCTATGGCATCATTTAAGTTGTTCATCAAGACATATGCCGTTTGGGCTCCGAGTGGCTCAGTGGTCTAATGCGCTACCACTATCCCGAGCTATGCCATCAGCGGCCAGAGTCTGAGAGAGCACAATTGGGTAGATGGCGCTCCCTCCCCTCATCGCTCTTGAATCGATGTTGACCAGCACAGTGATTCGTTAGCTGGTGTAGCAGAGCTGGGGGAACCGGCCCTTTCAGAGCAGGTCAGCTGCCCGGCAATGGCACAACAACAGCAGCAGCTTGAAAAAAAAAGAGGCGGTTACTGGCTTTGCGTGTCGTCCTAGAGTCGGGAGCCTTGTTAGTGCTAGGGGAAGCCACTAACGGGTTGGTTAAAATTGTCAGAACCCAATTTTTTACTGCATAAAAATAAGGGAGCTTCACAACAGGTGGAAATGCTGTTTAATGGCTAACTTTCTGAGATGTTAGCACCATCCTAACAAAACCTCAAAAATGAACTTCAGACGAGAAGGAATAAACATCAAATTTTATTCAACCACTTTGGACATCAGCATGAAACGCCCACACAATGTGCAGGTTTTAGTTGGGCATCAAGCATGTCCAACTAAAAGCAATGCCAATGGCGGTTGTCAGGACGGTACTCAAAGAATAGTGAACAATTACCAAAAAGAGGAGAGGTAAAAGCCAAAGATCCAAAGATCTCCACAACTGACCTATGAAGATGAGCCTTGAAGATGATGGTTTTGTAAAGCTAAATGTCAAAATAAAGACCATTGGGGCTCGGAGAATCCAAAAGAGCACAATCCAGATGGGTAGATGGCGCTCTACTCAAAGAATAGCGAACACTCACATATGACAAATCACGGTTCTTTATGGAACCAAAAGTGATGATTTTATGAGTTATTCATCACAATAAATACCATAGGGGCTCTGAGAGTGCAAGAGAGCACAATTGTCTACGCTCTCTCCAGGTGGTAGATGGCGCTCTACTCACACAATGTAAAGAACAACTCCCAGATTCACATTACAAAAAGTCAAAAAGTGAAGAAGGGCAAAAAATGGAGATACAATGGACAATATGTATGTTAATTATATTCTGGTATCAAACTCGAAGCAAAGTCATGTCATTGTTAGAGTGTCCCTTCCACCCCTGTTCCAGCAAGACTCGACTGGGTCTTCAAAGAACTGAAAAAAGGAAGAAATGCCATGTCAGATCCTGTTGTGCATGAAGCTCTAAAGCCAATGGCCAATGGTGCAGTCCTCTGGGAGATCATTAAGAACACATGCATAGTGTAACAGAGGAACAAAAGGGTGGCTCCCTGCTGACTGTTCAAGGCTGTGCATGGAGGAAAGCAGGGGAAAAAATAAATGACCATGTCAGTCAATCGCTTCTCAAGATGGGCTAAACCCCACGCTAAAAACCCTGCAGTGGTTTTCCAGGGAAATGTCATTTTCACCATTTCATTTTTTGCAGGCTTTATCACTTTCCTCTATCTCATTGTTGTTCACAGCATGGTCTTGGGTGCCCTGCCGTTCTCCAGTAGGGCCTTGCCGGATCCTGCATATGCTGTAATTACACACAGATGGGATTGCATTTAATAAACGTCTTAGAATGGCAGGTCTGAAATGGGATCATTTTATAACGAACTGGAAGAAATGGATGGATTTAGGCTTGGATCAGTATAGAAACAGTAGACTGGGGTACTGTCTGGAACTAGCCGTGGGAAACCCTTGACTGTTACAGCGAGGCATTTCTTTCAGAAATTTTAAGACTTTGTCAAAAAACACTGGGTAAAAGCCCTACTGGCTAGCCCTACTGTGGGATTCTAGCAGCATGTTATTGTTATTATAAACTTTATCACCAAAGAATAGCCCCAGCAGTTTATACAGATGCCCCTGTAGTTACTGACTACTACACCTTAGTGTGTAATAAGTTATTCTGCTTTAAGGGGTTAAATAAAGAAGATTTCAGAGCTTCCATAGGACCTCAGGAAAAGAGTTAGTTAAGCTCACCAGACTGGAAAAACTTTTTACCAATCAACTGTAAGGCAGATGATCTACAACTTCAGGACACCCCTGTGTTTTTATGTGTTTTGGCTGTCCATCAAAAAACATTACAGTAA
This sequence comes from Salminus brasiliensis, assembly GCF_030463535.1. Classification (NCBI taxonomy): domain Eukaryota; kingdom Metazoa; phylum Chordata; class Actinopteri; order Characiformes; family Bryconidae; genus Salminus; species Salminus brasiliensis. Next base: position 4,625,036 of record NC_132897.1, read on the forward strand.
CGTTACAGGACGTCACAAAGAATCCCAGGGTAACAACTAAGGACCCACAGGATTCTCTTGCATGGAGTAATGTCAGTGTTCAGAATTCCACCATCAAGCAAACACTGAACAAGAGTGAGCTAGAGGAAGCCACTACACTCTCTAAAGAACACCTTGGGGTCCAGGAGAGTTTGTCCTTTTTGATGGACCTATAAATTCTAGACTGCACCAACATATTTTACATGCCATTAGCAGCTTATCTGTCTGTAACCATAAACGGGTCATGCAACAAGACAATGACCCCAAGCACACAAGTATGTCTACAAAGTCTTGCACTACAACTACAAGGCTAAGGTTTGAAGGTTTGAAAGCATTCCATGCTGAACCAAGTCCGTGTGGAAAAGCCACCATAACAAATACTCTTAAGTGTTCAGAACTATTGGGCCATGCAGTGGAAAAGAGGCCAAAGGCTAACCATTCATAGCCTAGGCTACGTCAGGGATTATGCCCCTTTAGGCATGGCCAATATGTTCATGTTTATCAGCTCACATGAGTGAAACGGGTGGCACCCATGGGAGCAACAAATGAGCATGCTGGCTGGGCTATTGGCAATACTTCTCTACAGGGACTAGACAAGCTGTGTATGCTTTTGCACATCTGTGTCAGCAATTCTTCTGTTTCTCTCTTATCAGGAAAGAGATGCAAGCTTCAATGCATTTTACCTTGATTTCATTTTCATATACAGTACATTAGTCAGCGCTTTTAGCATTACAAGAGACCTCTGCCCATTCATTGAGTCTCAAGGCCTGCCCTAGAGAGTCGCCAATGCTACTTCTACATCTTCTATAGAAGTTACATTTTTCTGTTGTTGGGTGGTGCTAGCTCCTGTGCATTACTCTAAATGAAAGATAGCAGTTCCAAGCTTCAAGAAAGAGTATAGAAACGCTATCAGTGCTGTAGGAAAAATGGCAAAGAGGGTAGAAAATATTGAACTATCCCATTGACAGTAGCAAATTACGCGTATCTCCATTTTGTTAAATCTCCATTATAATAGCTCTTATCTCTGTTCCCAGATTCCCTACCTAATCGTGGGCATAGCACTGGTGGGGTGGTTTAATACATATGCAGATAACCCCCTCCAGACTGCCAGGTTAATTAGCCAGGGCAGTTCTAATAAACCAACTCATTACAGCAATTAGCTGCCACTGTACTGAACGAATCCCATAAAAGAAGCCTGCTCAGTCATTGATTGCCTCCTGTCCGGTTCTCGCTTTCTAACAGGACAGGAATAGAACTGAAGGGCAGTTAGGATTGTGTAATGTGGATTCCAAATAGGATGTCGCTTTGGTTAATGACAAGATTTAGCCTACAGTTGTACAGTAGTTGGAATTGAGTCTATGTACCGAGCCAATGTCCGGCTATGAAGTCAGGCAAATCATGCTGCGATTAAATACTTCAGGTTTTGAGGCCCCAACAGTCCACAGCCTTCACTGTGGGCTAAACGTATTGTTGCACCCCCAAATACCATAGGCAGGAAGGGGGGTGGGGTGTTTTTTTTAACATCATAATATCAAAATATTATGAAAATGTTATTGTTTATAGTCTATTCATTGAGTTTATAGTATTTATTTTAATGGCTATACATGTAATTAAAAGCAGAATTGTGAAGGATGTTCTTGGACATTAGGGCTAAGCCCTAGTGTTAACAATGTCTGGCTCCAAACCAAATAAAAAAAAACAAAACATAATTGTTGCATAGAAATACTTATATCTCTCATTGGAAGAGATTTTTTGATAAAAAAAGGCCTTACATCCTTGAGAAATTTTCAAAACCCTACTGATTATAGCAGGGAGCTTCCTTGAATCTCCATTTCTCTTCCACCCTTTCCTGGATATCTTCAGAATAGTAGGACTTTAAGGCCCAAAATAAAAGCCACATGATTATTACTCAACGATTTCAATGACAACTGACCATCCACAACTACATTAAGGCTTTGTGACCACAGAGATCATGGTGAAGACCTGTTGTTGTACAGAAGCTCACTTAAGCTAAGTCTGGGCTTTGGTCTGATGGCAGACCACCACTTGAAGAACAACTCCAGCAAGACTGAGCTGCTGCCCTTTCACCGGATCTTCACATCTGTCGGTGTCAGTCCTTTCACTGGCTTCTTGCAGCTTCCTGTAGCCACCTGCTTCACATTTAGTGGCCAAAATGTACTCAGTCCTGACCTTGAACCTTTTGAGCCTTAAGTGCAGTTTGGCTTGACCCACCGTCATTCAAGACAGATGGAACAAGCTCCTAGACTCTTCTTCTTTGTTCTGGCACCAAGTTGGTGGAAGAACTTACCCTAGGGGATCACAATTTCTGCTGTCTGAATACCCTTTATTTTTTTAAGATTCCTTAAATAGCACTGACACTGATGTGTAGGAATGATACACCTTTTAAAATACAGGTGCTCTAAACGGTTCTTCGAACCAAATGACATAGAAGAACCACTTTAGGTTCCATAAAGAGCCATGTTTGTAATGGAGATGTGTTGCAAGTGACCAGTCAGTTACTGAGGGTGATGTGCTAAGAGTAGAAAAATAAGTAAGCAGAAGAATTAGAGCCAAAATGTAATGGCTAGACCGCTGGGTCAGAACATCTCCAAAACATCAGGCAGGCCTTTTGGAGTGTTTCCGGTATGCAGTGGTCAGTATCTACCAAAAGTGGTCAAAGAAATGACCACTGGTGCACCAGGTGCAACAGGGTCATGGGCACCTAAGGCTTATTGATGCGATCCATGGAGGCCCCACCTCACAACCTACAGGATTTTTGGGAAATCCATGCATCAAATGGTCAGACCTGTTGTAGTGGCACAAGGGGGACCTACGCAGTATTGGGCAGGTGATACTAATGTTATGGCTGACTGGTGTAGTTCTATATGGAACCAAAAGTGGTTCATTTTTTAATGTAGTGTAGAGTTTAGTGTATCTAGCTGTTGGGCATCTTTGTCTCCAGGTAGCAGAACTGACTCTTAGATGTAGCAGCATCTAAGATCAAAGGTATCTTTGGATTCCAGCCTATTCACGCTAGGGAGGGATACTTTGAGTGGATGACTAAGCACTTATGGACAAGAGCGTTGGATAAATGCCGCAAATTTAAAATAAGCATCCCAGGGCCCAAGAGTGCTTAAATACATCACCAAGGACCTTGACCCGCACTATTTTATGGCCTATTGAACAGGTATGCACGATCTAATGGAGCTATTTGTGACTAACAGTCATCCACAGCTATACTAAGGCTTTGTGCTTCCGCAGGTGGAATGACCAGAGAGGTTTTGATGGGCCCCCATTTACACCTGGTCACGGCATTGGTCTTCAGTATCAGGATTATATCTAGATTAAGCCAAGCCAACTGCAAGTCCGAGATGCATTTGCAGTGTGAACACAACAGTCTCTCAAAAACCCCTCCCAGTACAACCGAAGCCCCTCCCATGCAGTACATCACTTGGCACATGAGACAGCAACCATCTTTAGCACCGCACACAGGAGGAAGCTGAACGGATAAACAACTGGCTGCCGCGTAACGAGCGAATTTGCATATTCCGTTCCATCTGGGATCAGATTTCGGTCTGACCAACCGGAGACGGATGTGGCTGCAATGTCATCAGGACACAATCCAGATACTAGCCACATCTGGTCTTTGAGGGCGATGACAAGATCAACAAGACACGGATGTAGTTGAGTCTAAGTGGCCGCTGATTGGTAGTAGCTACAAAGCAGCAGAACATCCATAATCTTGCAGGAACTGACAAGACGCAGAGATGGAAATAGCTTACTGGATGTTACCATTTCCTATGACATAACCGGGCCATCTACTTTGAATCTATTTGCGAACCTTGTGGCTTTCTAAATGCAACTCGTACAGTATATGTGCCACAGATGACAGCTTCTCAGCTAAAAAAAGAGAGCCTTTCCATGATATTTACAGCCCCACAGCAGCACTGCAGCCGTGTAGTCATATAGGAGGGTTGGGATGGATGTTGTCTTGGGTCTTGCTTTATGTGCAACCTTCACCAGGAGGTTTCCTCAGGAGGCCGGATGAATGTTTATATGTTTATAGCAGTGTAGATGCAAACCAACTCATCATCATCATCATCATCTCTCTCTCTCTCACACTTTCTCTGTCCATCTCGCCGTTTCATTAACCTAATATATTCACTGAAGGTGGTGGTACAAAAAAGTTGCTCGAGACAGGCTGCGGCCTTGGTGTGCCTAAATTCAGACCGTCTGACCTGGATACCCACTCAGCCCAGATACACATCATTTATATTCCTGTCTCAGCGGGCTGCTGTTGATTATTACACCATCAAGTGGGTAGAAGGTAATTGAAGAGTAGTTTGTGATACACAGAACAGTGGAATATTGATGACTGTGTATTATTGACAGTATGCAGCAAGTTTCTAAGCCAAGTTAACAAAAAACGGCTTAACAACTGAACAAAAAACATATTAAAATCAATAACAAATCAGTTCTTTGGGAGGAAAACCAATCAACCAATCCCATGTTGTTACTTTAAACCCGCATAAATGAATGGGTGTGGGCGCATATGTCAATTCCTAGCTTTGATCATACACTGATTATCTTCATCCACAGTGGCATCTGTTGAGAGGTGGGATCTACGCATTAGGCAGCAAGTGAACAGTCAGTTCTTGAAGAAGGTGATGATGATGTGTTGGCAGGCATTCAAATCTGAGCCACTTTGACCAGAACCAAACTGTAATGGCTAGGCAACTGGGTCCGGACATCTCCAAAACATCAGACAGACAGGTCTTTTCTGGTATGCAGCGATCAGTATCTACCAAGTATGGGCAACTGGTGAAGTTACGACAGCAGGGTCACAGGCACCGGGGGCTCACTGTTGCAATCCATGGAGGCCCCATCTCAGCACTTACAGGACTTAAAGGATCTGCTGCTCATGTCTTTCTTGCGACATACCTTCAGAGGTCTTGTGTTTGGAATGGTCAGATCTGTTGTAGTGGAACAAGGGGGACCTACTCAATATTCAGTCCTAATGTTATGGCTGATTGTGTAAGTTATATACAAGTTATATTAGTCAAGCAGTTCCTGAATAATTAGTAGTTACCAGGTTCTTGAATTAAGGATACATGGATAAATAGCTCTTCATAAACAAGAAAACCTTTGCTGCTGTAGATGGTTCTTTATAGAACCCATTAAAAATGGTTCTATATAGCACCCAATAAGGTTCAGCTATTGTTATGATAACCTCAAATAACCTTACTTAATTAACTTAATTAGTAAAATACACCATGTCTAAAAGATCAGTCTTCGGCCATCTTTTAAAGCAGGTCATTAAATCAGTCATATAAAATAAAATAAAATAAAATAAAATAAATAACCCTTAAAACTTTAGATTTAGCCAACTACCCAGCCCACATGTTAGTATTCTCCCCCCATGACACGTAATACTCCAGACACTGGGAGGGTGAGGACTAACACATGCCTTCTTGGACACATGTGCAACCAGCCAGCGCCTAAGCCTAAGCAGCGTCACTGTCACCGAGTAAAGGCCTGGGTACCCAGCTCTGATGCATCAGCTAGCAGACACCTGTGCCAGCCAGCATCACACTAAAGTGACGTGGGGCGAAAAATAAAAAATAAGAAAGAGCCCAGCCGTACAGTCCGTAGAGGCCAGTTGTGCTCTCCTGGGCCCCAGCAGTCTCTGGGTCGTCTTGGCAGGGACTTAGTCCACTGGGAGTCCCCCACTGGGAATTTCTAGGGATAAACTATTCCTTTATTCAGAAGTACACGCAGTCCCCTCTTCTATTTGGTTTCTTGAAACAACCAAATGCACTTGATTACAGGGCTTAAAAAGCCTTTGCATGTAAAGTGAGAATCATGAGAAATCATGAAGCCAAGAACCAGCAATTTACAATCAGTTCCACCGCGTAAGAAGGGAAACAGGGCAGACGCTGATTTGAAGTGTTTTTGAGGTTTGAATTGATGTCAAATATTACTTTGAATGAAACCCACAGGTTTACAATTCTGCTCTTGAAGCACCCCTTGCCCTCCACTACTTTGTGTGTTTGGGCTTTTGTGTTTCTCTTCAGCTCAGGAAGGACAGAGGCATTGACTGATTCAGCCAGTCAATCAATAGTCAGTCAATACAATCATTTTAAAAAGGGCTCTGTAAAGAAGCATCCACAGCAGGGCTTCCTTGAATGTGAAGTTCCATTTAACCAGCTTTCTTTGAGTTCTGTGAGCCGTCGTGGTTAAATATAGAGCCTGAAAACCATATTTTTAAGAGTGTAGAGCAATGAAGATGGTGCATAGTTGAGTGTACTGAAATGTCATGGTTATACATACATAGAAGTCTTTACCAAAGAGCCCTTGAGGAACCTCTTTTCAGGAGTGTAGAGCACTAGAGACCATTGTTGGGGTCACATTTCTTTCTTTGCAGTTTTTTTTTCTTTATTAATTTCTAATTTGAGTCAGATCCTGATAGAATGAACCAACAGAAATGCTCCAAAATGACCTGGAATCAAATAATTCATTGCTTAATGCATTGACTTGCATTAAGAATGTGGTTCAGCCTCTTGTAAAGTTGCTATTTTGGAGATACTAGAGCTGCAATTAGAAGGGTTCACTCATTATCCCATTATCTGACTGGGGGGCAACCACAAGATTTTTAAGACACCACGTTCGGAAACACTGCTTCACAAAAAAGTGCTGGACATTTATGTGACACATTCATATTCTGTCACAAACTAATCAAACACCTTTGCCGTATGAACTTTTGAATGGTAGCTAGGTTACTAGCAGTGTTTTAGCATTTTACACACATTTACATTTACATTTATGCCATTTAGCAGACGCTCTTATCCAGAGCAACTTACAAAGTGTTCTGCTATTTACCCAAGAGAAACCTTAGCTAGTTAGAATAGACTAATAATTCAAAAGATACCTTTAAGCTTAGACATTACTAAACACACACCAAGTACACACACACCAAGTACACCAAGTAAAAGTAAACAAACTAAGTAAACAAAGATGGCCAGCCCTATTGTTTAATTGAAAATAGGGTGGATACTTAAAAATTCTAGTGTCTATTGTCTGTACACTACATTTTGCGATGCATTATGGGTATTTGATAGTGCACTAAATAGGGAATGAGATTTTAAACAACACTACAAAATGGCTGACACACTTCATAGTGTACTTTCTGTAATAGGGCGCGAATCTGAACGCAGCTTAGGTCTTAATAAGGTTTCAGAAAGGACTTCCTAAGGGGCCGATTGACTGGATCAGGTGAGTTGGGGCAAGACTATGGCCTTATCTTACACTCTGCAGAAGGCAGGTCTCGATGCTTGTTCCTATCTTAGGCCTGCCAACAGTCTATTTGCTGCATGTGAATATATCTACGCCGATCTGTGTGGTGGTCTCGAAATGAGGAGTGCTCAGGTCAATTTGTGGCGTATTGCTGTGTATCTTGCCAATGGAAAACACAGGAGTAGCTCCACTGACCGAAAACAGCCTAGGCAGACATTCATCAACAGTCAGACGTTTGTTGCTATCTCTGCAGTGAATTGTCAACACAGGCGACCCACGCTTTACCCCACTGAAATAGCAATCCGCCAAAGTCAGTCTGACCGCACCTGGCTTTTAAAGGAATGGTGAGAGACACTCTGATTGGTTTATTCCTGCATGTTACGCCCAAAACAAACACACCCATGATTAATTAAGAGATTAAGTAAACAACTTTTATGCTTTTTGAGCCATGCAGATTAACTTTTTCCTTTGTTGCGATAGCAAAGACACACCGACACACCCTAAATCAAGCTGCACAGCATCTAAAGATCACAAAATAGGGCCCAAATACTCAAATGGGAGAAGCAAATGTGGGTTCTCCAGGATTAGGAATAGGAATCGGGCCGTGGTTCTAGCTGTTTTTTGGGTTTTGTTCTTTAAAATGCTGTATAGTATATATTTTATATTTTACATTTTGACATGGTGTGAATCTGGCAGTTGTTCATTGCATTGTTTCTACATTTCATGATAATTGAGCCAATAGAAACCGCTCCAAAATTACTTGGAATAGTAGATTTTTAGAGATAAAGACTTATTTTGGACAATGGGACTTTTGCATGGCCGCTATCCAGTAGTGAGCTTGGGAGCAAGGGGTGGAGGCAGACATAAACGCAGCTAAGGTATTTAATAGACATGAATCTGTATCCAAAAAACAGATCCAAATAAAACAAACTGGAGAACAAAACTAACACAAGAAAGCTAAGCTAAGCTAAGCTCAGAAAAGAAAAGGAACAGCCAGGATAACATAACCCAAGCTACAAACCATGGCCTGCCATGAAGCACATGCACAAGACCAGACAAGGAACACTGCAACACAGGGAATACTTCTACAAACAGACCAACAGGCAATACCTAAGACTAACGAGAGGGCCAGGCTACAAAGGAGGCACAGGTGGAAACACTAATGACAAGGCGGGGCTATAGGGCGGAGGCAAACGTAAACAGAGCCATGTGCTGATGTGCACATGGTAGGGCAGGGCAAAGCAGAGACTCAGACCTGTTCATTTATTTACCTGCTAGCTGATGTACTGTGGGTGACGGTGTGTATACTTCTGGCATACTGGGAGATGTGTGTGATGAATCTCATGTAATTCAGATTTGGAATTTTGACATTTTTAACCAAAGACGTCATCTTGGGATTTCAAGAAAAGGGAAAAGATGGAAAAGAGGGTCACTGCATTCAATAATCCCAGCCTCAGCAGCTATGTTCAGCATGCGGCGTGTCGAGAGGATATGAAGATGTAACGCAACGTCACCTCAGCGGTCAAAGCCGTTCCCGGGCTTTCCTCTCAGCCTAATATCCTGCAAATTATTCATGGAATCAAATTTATAATGTATTTTAAAGGCAGCAGTGTGCTCCTCTTCCTATTGTACTTGTGCTTCGGATGCGTTTGTTCCTTTCCGTGTGTCATTTCTGCCACGCTGGCCTTAGTGACAGGCCGGAGCTGCGGAGAGCGAGGGAGCGGATGTGGTGGAGCGGGGCGAGCTGGAGCGGAACGTCTTAATGCCTCTGGCACTTTCCATTATTACAGATTATGATGATTCTTACGTAACGCTGCTCTTTTGTAAGTTATTAAGTCATAAGTTGGAGATCATGTAAGCTGATGTTTTGTGACCCAGGCTCTTTAGAAGTCTTTGAAGTGGTTCACAAAAAAAAAACAACTAAATTAATGTCCAGGCATTAAGAGTGATTTGAGAATTTAGCGGCATTTTACTCCTTTAATGGCCGGATGCAAATGGGCTGGATGTCTTTTAAAGCCTTCTTTTAAAATGGCAGCTGAATAACCATCATTTTGCCTCTTTCACAGTATCTTCTTATCGTCATAGGATGATAAGCGTCCAGTCTGTGTGTGAGAGAGCTGTGTGTGTGTATTTCAGGGCCCGTGTAAAGGCACGTGCTGGCTTAATCATAAATCTCAAAGTTGGCGGCTTGGCATTTGTCGCGCAATCAGCTCAGTCCAGTTGGGAGCAAGTGGACGCTGGGAGTGAGGAATCAAATGTTTTGGAAAAGATGCTCTGAACCCACAGATGTTTTTCTGTACCCTCCGAACCTCTCTCCTGGACCAGCCAGACCTTTGTTAGTCGATGTACAGTATTAGACTAATGCAGGGCATTAGGGCTGCTGGCAGAATGAGCTGAACCATCTACCATATGTTACTTTGGCTGCACATTAACCCTGCACTTTGCAAGTATGGGCCGCAAGCCGGTATGGGAGGGGGGTAGTGGCAAACTCAGGAAGTCAGGGAAGCTGGGCTGGAGTTCTGGGCAGGTTAAGTGGTGTATGAGGAAGAACTAGGCACCCCCTGTAGGTGAGATGAGTGAGGGGAAGATGAGCGGAGATGGAAGATGAGTGGTTTGACACAAAGGGGTTTGGCTGTGGAAGACGAGTTGGGACGTGGCCAATCTCCCAAAAAAAGTCATAACGGCATGTTGTATGTTCATTTTATGTTGCAATAAATGCCATAGAATGCATTTCTTTTATTTTATTATTCTCATTTATATATTTGATGATTATTATTTACTTAAAATAATGTATTTCTAATTTCACCCCATTAGCTACCAATTTGGAAGGTCAACTATCCAGCACCCACTAGCAAAGCCCCCAACACCGCCACCCCTTTCGAACTGCCACTCCAGCTCCGATACAACAGCCAACAGACCCCTGTCCTGACCAACATCACACTAAAAACAATGTAAGGAAGAAGTGCCATCAACGCATCAGTTGTGCTCTCTTTTATGCTCCGACTGCTGATGGCAGCAAGCTGCATGCCCTGGGATTTCACATGGACTTGTGCAACCACTATGATTACTGACCGGTTGGTTAACGGCACTGTAGTGGCTCACGGGAGCATAGCCTAGCCTAGTTTACCCTAGCTTAGATTTGTAACAGGATGTGGTTCCTGCTAGTGCTGATTAGGCAGCTCAGTAAAATCAGTAGTCAAGCAATGGGTAATTTTGTGTGTAGTGAAGTGACATCCCTGCTGCAAATCCCTGAATCCCTGCTCAAGCTGGTTAACCTGGTTGACCAGTTTAGCTCTTGACCAGCAAAGGGTATGTTTTGATTGGAGCTTGACAGTTTACCTGGTCTACCAGCATGATCAATCTGACCAGGCAAGACCACAAGTATGACCTTAGATAAAGGTTGCCATCCCTTAGATAAAGATTGCAGGTCCAGGGGTTCATGGATACAGGAAATTGTTGTACACTGAGATGCTGGAGCAGTCGTCTCGCTGCTTGCATGTGATCACTCAGGTTTGTGGACGGTGGAGCAGGTGGACGTTAGTGTTTCAGGGTGCTCCCGTGTCTGTGTTACCTTCCGGCTCTCTCCTTTTAATTAGGCTGTTATAGTCAGACCTGCCGGAGTCGTCCGAAACACTCCGATACTGCTCAACATTCTCAGCTCTTCATAAAATCCTCTCAGAACTAACTCTCTCTCTCTTTTTACCTTCTCAGAGTAAATGGCCACCCAGCCCGGCCTGCTGGAAGATTGCCCGCTGAGGTCCCCTCTACCTGCGTCAGACCAGCTGCCACCTACCAGTCCAACCAGCTGGCCCCCCACCCACCACCACTAATAGCAGACCAGCGGCACACCCTCCTACCCCTGCTACCTGTTTAATGACCATGTTAAAACCTAAATGGACTCTTAACTATCTGCCACTATTAATATCACCACTATTAACTATCTGCTGTATCTGGTTTGGCAATTTTTATCAATAATTTATTAATAGTTCTGATCAGAGGAGGATGGGTCGGGTCCCGTTTGTGAGTCTTGGTTCCGTCCATGGTTTCTTCCTCCAGCTCTGAGGGAGTTTTTCCTTGCCACTGTCACCGTTGGGGTCTGCTCACTGGGGGTCTTTGATCCTTCATGTCTTACGTCATTTCTTCTTTTTTACTAATTTACTTTTAGGGAACATTTGCCTGATTCTGTGTTGGAGATGTTCTGACCCCAGTCGTCCAGCCAGTCGTTTAGCCATTACATTGTCAAAAGGCCCTCGTCAAAGTGTCTCTGATTGTTCCCGCTTTGCACACGTCACCTTCAAGAACTTACCGTTCACTCAGCCTTTGACAGGTGCCATTATAAACAACGCAATGGAGTAATCAATGTTATTTCTGGGGTTTTAATGTTTTGGCTGATGTTTCGGCATATAAACCACTCATCATCTGCAATGCAAACATTCCTCTGCAACGCTTTAATTAAGTATAACAATTTCCAACCTGCTTTATACGTTAATTATGTTCGGACGGAAGGCCTTGTGTCCCATTTGACTACGAAAAGTGTGTTTGCCATGTACGCGCTTCCCATGCAGATGTTTGCACATTCCGACTGGCAGTGCTGCAGAATGCCAACAAGCATATACCGACGATCAGGATGCAGGGATTCTTATTGCCTTTAATAAAGCGGCGTTTTACTATGCAGATGTGCGTGTGCCTGGAGATATTTCAGCAAATCCACCTGGGATGTTTGATGCTGAATAATTTAAAAAAGTATTTAGAGGGCGAATAAATACATGAATAAACTATTTTGTAAACTATTTTGTATATGCGTAAATTTGTGTTATGCATAAGAGCAATGGCAGCATTCTATCACAATAGCGACGTCCCGCTAATGAAACACTGCCAGCGGCAGATACCCTGAACGCCCAGACTGCTGCTGAGACACTCGTTGCTTTTCAAATGTATGCTAACACGAAAACAACAATTACTCATTCGCGTGGCGGATTAAAATAAGCCTCTTTATGCTGTGTTTGACTTAGCTGTGGTGGCTCAGTGGTTAGAGTGCTGGGTTATCGCTCCCAAGGTTGTGGGTTCAATACCCGCATCCGCAAAGCTGCAGCTGTCGAGCTCTTGAGCAACACCTAACCCTCTCTGCTTCAAAGGATTTTTTTGGGGCAGTGGTGAATCATTGGACAAAGCTCAGGGTTATTGTGCACATGGTTATGGGTTTGAAACTATGGCTGCCACAGGAATATATGTACATTTATGTCTCTTTGCTTCAGGGGTGCTGTAGCATGGCTAAACCTGAACCTGGCTTTCTTAGCTTAAAGATAAGAGAAGAGAAGAATGTTGTGGGCAGTGGTTAGAGCACTAGATTATTGCTCCCAGTGTTGTGGGTTCAATACCCACTTTTACTAAGCTGCAACTGTCATTCAGCAAGGCATTTAACCCTTTCTGGTTAAGCTTATTAGCTTTCTAAGATGGCATATGTGAAGATTTTTTGGCAGTGGTTAGAGCTCATGATTATTGTGCACATGGTTGTGGGTTCAAAATTATGGCTACCACAGGAAAACATACACTTATGTCTCTTTGATTTAGGGGTGCTGTAGCATGGCTGGTCCTAAACCTTGCTTTCTTAGCTCAGATAGAGCAGTGGTTAGAGCGCTGGGTTATTACTTTACAAGGTTGTAGGTTCAAAACCTGTGTCTGCTAAACTGCCACTAGCCCTAGAGAAAGGTACTTTCTTGTACCTTTGTCTGCTACAAGGGTGCCATAGCATGGCTAACCCTGTTCTCTGAGACTGACTATTTTAGTTGGGATATGTGAAGAAAATCTTTTTTGGTCAGTGGTTATTGCTCAAAAGGTTGTGGGATCAAAACCCATGTCCACCAAGTTGCCAGTCTCAAGATATTGAGCAACACTTTAACCTGCTCTGCCCCAGAGGTGCCATAGTTTGGCTGACCCTGTGTTGTGAGCCTGGCTTTTCAGGCTGGGATATATAAGGGGGCAAAATGGGCAGTGGTTGGAGTGCTGGATTATTGTTCACAAGGTTGTGGGTTTGAAAAACTTAAAACCCATATCTGCTAAGCTGCCATTGTTGGGGTCTTGAGCAACACCTCACCCTCTCTGCTCCATTAGAATTATTGGGTGGCCGTGGCTTGGTTAGATTGCTGCTCACAGAGTTGTGGGATCAAAACCCATGCCCACTAAGTTGCCAGTCTTCAGCTCTTGAACAACACTTTCAGCTCCAAAGATGTCATAGTTTGGCTGACCCTGTGCCCTAAACCAAGCTTTCTAAGCTTGAATATGTGAAGGGAAAAATTGGGCAGTGGTTGGAGCGCTGGGTTATTGCTCAAAAGGTTGTGGGTTTGAATCCCACGACTGCTAATCTGCCACAGTTGGGCTCTTGAGCAACACTTAACCCTCTCTGCTACAGAAATTTTAGTTTTAGGCAGTGGTGGCCTAGAGGCTTGGTTAGAGCACTGCTCACAGGGTCGTGGGTTCAATACCCACATCCACTAAGCTGCCACTGTTGGGCCCATGAGCAAGGCTCTTAACTCTTGCTAATCCAGGGTGGCTGTAGCATGGCTGACCCTGCCTTTCCAGGCTAGGGGATGTGGAAAGCATCTTTTTGTTGTGACATACAAGTCTTAAAATTTAATAATAAGTAAAGGTACTTAATACAGAATATGATAGACCTGAATGAAGCTCATATTTGTTGCCTGGTGATTGGTTGGTAGCAGCTCCATGTTCTTTTGAATAAGCTGAAATGAGGAATGTAGTTAGAGTCTGAAGAGGCTTAGTCAGGCTCCGTGGGAATAATCTTTTTTTTTCCTTTTGATATGAACAGAAGTGAGCGAGGGAAACACCATATGGAGATGATGAAAAAAGGCTCCTTCTAGGCGTATAAATGAGGGGTTTCTTTCCAGCTCGGTTGGCTGGCTTGCTCCTAAGGGGCCCCCGGAGTTGTTCTTAACCAGTCCTTAAGAATGTAGCCTATTACGAGTTACAATATAGAAAATGTGCAAGAACCGGATGGAGTGTGTATCTCCCTACACCACGAGAACCTTTTGGGATGCAGTGCATTGATTAGATACTCCAAAGTCAGTGTTGGTGGGAAAGACATAATTGCTTCTTGACAGCCTCTAATTTTGGGCCCCGACCTTTTTTCTCCCAGAGTTTTCGTACTGCTTGCGACGCACTTCAAAGTGATTATGAATTGGGTCATATTTGTCAGGGCTGGAATCCCTCCCGCTCCAAGGAACGACATTCCAACTATGAGCACACATGTGCAGGATTATCTCAGAAAATTGAACTGTACGCCCTTGAGGAATAGCGAGACGTTCTGTTTACAAAATCCTCATTTAAATCCGGGTCATGTCACTCAGCTTAAAATCTCACCATCAGTCATTGTTCGTGCTAAAGTTGCGAGCTAGCGGAGGAAAAGTCACGAGCAGAAAGTCGGCAGCTGCTCACAGGCCAACAGATCCTCCGGGCAGTCTTGGTGTGAGCTGACCTAATTGTGGGTTTAAAAATTTCATATGATGAATGACAACAAATGCTAATGGTCTGTTTCACGCATATAATCATAACATCATAGATTTTAATATTAAAGGGTCTCTATGCTACATTTTTATGCAAGTTTATATTTTCCCCTGAGGACCACGTCTAATGTTTTTATGAATTTATGTACCAAAAACGTGGGTAATTCCGTTGCTTTACATTTTACTTTCTAACAATGTGGTATTGCCAATTAACCCAACCATCCTCAGCACCACCAATGTTCCTGACATGACAGGGCCATGGACTCCTAAGGCTCACTGATGCTCATGGAGGCTCAACCTCACAACGTAGGACTTACTAGAGACCTAGACTTGAGTAAAAGTACAGGCGCTCTATCAAAGACGTGACTTGAGTAGAAGTAGAAGTGTCTTTAAGCTCCGTACTTAAGTGGAAGTACTAAAGTATTCAACATTTTTAGTACTTAAGTACTGCAAGTAGTTTAGTATTCTAAAATGTACTGCTTAAGTACTGAAAGTAAAAGTACAGTACTGTGTTCTGTAGTTCTTACAGAAGCAGTCAAAAGTTTGGGTATCAGTATTATTATTTCAGATGCTCAGACCTAAGCACTGTCTCAGTTCCTCCGGCTGTAGTAGAAGGACAGGACTGTAGAAGACCTTCACGAGTCTTCAGTTCACTCTCTAAACAAACCCGCCCAAAAGAGAGAGAGAGAGCTGAGCAGACCTGACTCGACCCGCCACATACAAGAGTTTCATCTGTAAAACCAGTGAGGAGAGCAGCTCAAACCCCTGAGCTTCACTCTCTGTAAACTCAGCTACAGCTGAAAGATCTCAGCCCATTCGGACACATACGAGTATTTGCAGGAGGTGAAGATGGAGGGGTTTCTTCTGGTGGTTCTTCTTCTTCCATCAGAGCTCTAGCGTTAGTGTCCTCACTGCAGCAGCGGAGTGAGAGAGAGGAAGAACGGCAGCATGCTCGCTCACGGCTCGATCGCCTGTTCTCATCAATGTTGAGGCGGCTTCAGCAAACCTGGTGACGGCGCCATCTAGCACTCTGGAGGTGATCATGTGGGTTTCAAATGATTCGTAGTATTTTTTAAATAATTGTAATGAGTGATGATGCAGCATATAAACAATGTAACGGAGTAAAAGTATTCAACTCATCCAAAATATGCAGTGAAGTAAAAGTGGAAGTAGGAGAAAAAGTAATACTCAAGTAGATACAGATACAGTATTTTAGCACTTAAGTACAGTAGTGAAGTACTTCTACTTTGTTACTTTGTTACAAAAGTGTTACAATAAGTTTCAGGTTTATTTGTCATTTGCACAACATGTCAGGATATTTATGCATTGAAATGCTTGTGGTGAGGCTCAGGATGATGCTCTACAGGAGGACAAAACTATATACATACTAAACATATTAAATAAAGTTATATAAATTATATTAAATAAATACAAAATACACACAAAATACAGAATATACAAAGACAGAAGGGATCTGTAGAAATTCTCTGATATGTACATTTATGAGACAGGCATAGTCTGAGAGAGAGTGGAGCTAAATATAAATATGTATGTTTATGTCTATTCCTGTTATATAAAGTAACTTAGTGATGTTGTCCATAGCAGTGATATATAGAGTATTAATAATAAAGTGTCCGAGTGCAGTGGTGTTGGTGAAAGGTTCACAGCTTATTCAGGAACCTGATGGCTTGTGGGTAGAAACTGTTCATTAGCCGGTTTGTTCTGGCCTGGATGCTGCGGTACCTCCTGCCTGATGGCAGTAAGGTGAACAGGCCGTGTGCTGGGTGGCTACAGTCCAAACTGATCTTCTGGATTTTTCTCAGGCAGCGGGACCGGTAGATGTCCTGCAGGTCTGGAAGTTTGCTGCCTAATGATGGACTCCACTGTCCTCACCACTCTCTTCAGGGCCTTGCGGTCGTAGGCAGTGCAGCTGCCGTACCAGACAGTGATGCAGGCCGTGAGGATGCTCTCTATGGTAAAAGCAGGTAGGCAGGTGGTACTAATGTTATGGCTGCTAGGTAGATTGTAAACACAAATGCATTCAACTGTTAGTGTCAGTTCTCAGTTTCACCACTGCCGAAGTTTTCTATTGCCTAATTTTCTATGCATTCAAACTTTTTTTTCTGGGAAAACGGTGAGGCTGAACAGAGCGGCATGAGTGTATTCACTTGTGATTCAATATTTATATGAGATTTACAGCCCTGACGTCGGAGGAGCTGAAACTTACTTAGCATTTCATTCTGGCACCTCCACAAAGCGAAAAAAGCTTCAAATAGTGGTAAATTTCTCGAAGCGCGCCGCCTCAGACGTGGAGGATTTTGTCTTCCCTCGGCCTCAGAGACATATTGCAGATGGAGTTAGTTCAGGTTAGGGAGTTTTCTGGCCCTGCCTTTCAGCCACTGCAGTTTCTTTCCCCTGGCACTGCACAAGATAGCAGTGTAAATAATTCATCTTTCATGGCCCCCGTTCCTATTGCAGACGATGAGACATCTTGTATTCTGCTCCTCACAAAGTGTTTGAGGTGAAGACAAATAGAAGCCTGTGCACTAACAGGTTTAAAGTTTTCTCACTCTAAGTGACAGTTGCAGAGGACAGCCCTCCCTAATAGACTACCAGGCTGACAATAACGGAGCGGGCCAGAATACCAAATGGGTTTTGAGGACAGGGTTGGACTGTCACAAACAAAGACCCACACATAAACATGAACGCACACATGGATAGGCCTGGGCACACACATACAGAATGCAGACATACCACAAAGTGCTACAGAGGCTGTGTTTGGGAATCGGGAAGCTCACTTTGCATGGCAAATCTGTGTTGTGTTGGGGGGGGCACACTGGATGCAGCCAGTGAAGGCACTGCTTAGCAGGGCAAATACTATTTGGTTGGTGTACGGCTGGGATTCAGGTTGGGGGGGTTGGGCAGTCTTGGTGTGAGCTGACCTAATTGTGGGTTTAAACATTTTTATATGATGAATGACAACAAATGCTAACGGTCTGTTTCACGCATATAATCATAACATTATAGATTTTAATATTAAAGGGTCTCTATGCTACATTTTTATGCAATTTTATGTTTTCCCCTGATGACCACTTCTAATGTTTTTATGGGTTTATGTACCAAAAACGTGGGTAATTCAGGTTTTTTACATTTTACTTTCTAACAATGTAGTATTGCCAATTAACCCAACCATCCTCAGCACCACCAATGTTCCTGACATGACAGGGCCATGGACTCCTAAAGCTCACTGATGCTCATGGAGGCTCAACCTCACAACGTAGGCTGTAGTAGAAGGACAGGACTGTAGAGGTTGGGGGGGTTGGTTAAAACTCCAGCTATCAAGGAATGCTTTTTTTTATACATCAACAGAAAGCAGAGTGCTTACCTTGCATTTAACCACTCACTGTAACAAATGACAGAGTACCACCACAACTATGAGCTAGGGGCAGTGGTGGCTCAGCGGTTAGAGCTCCGGGCTGTCGATAACAGGGTTGTGGGTTCGATTCCCGGGCTCGGCAAGCTGCCACTGTTGGGCCCTTGAGCAAGGCCCTTTACCCTCTCTGCTCCCCGGGCGCTGGAGTTGGCTGCCCACCGCTCTGGGTGTGTGTGTGTACTCACTGCCCCTAACACATATGTGAGTGTGTGTTCACTACCAGATGGGTTAAATGCGGAGGACACATTTCACTGTACACTGTACAGTGACAAATACGTGCACCTTTACCTTTTAATTAATCCAACATGCTTAAAAACAAAGGCGGGAGAATGGGTTTTTCATAGAAGAATAGCTTTTGATGCCATAATAGTAATAATAATAATAGTCTTTATATTATTATTTGGCACCTTTACATACATTAGCAATGCCGCTAAAAGTGCTTTACAATACAAAAAAGCTGTAATTTAAAATGAAAATGCAGCAAATAAAATATTAAATAATAGCAGGAAATTGGATATGTTAATTAAATAAGATGAAATATATTAAGAAAAAATATTTAAAACAAAAATGTAAAAATGTACAAAGATAAAAGTATCAATTAAATACCATAAATAAATAATAAACTAGCATGGCAAAAACAAACAAACAAAAATAATACTAGTTAAAGCAGCAGTCCCTAATATATATTTTTTTCATTTAAATTGAACTCAGTTATCTGTCTGAGAAGGGAGGGGCAAAACTATTGTAGTAAATAATGTCAGTGCATGACCATCCCTGCAAAAGCCTAATATATTCACTCTAAAAGCAGACAAGTGGTCTGGTAGGTTGCCATGTGAGTTGTTTGAGCCATGTCACGTTTTTATGTGCTTGCGTCACATGCATAGCCTCTAAAAGGGGATTCAGCACCGTTTGCTGGTTACCTGAGCAATCACCTCACCAGTTTGTACAGAAGTACTGAATAACTATAATAATAATAATAATCAATATATTTTCAGAATGCAAAAAAAGCCTGATTGATTGATTGATTGATTGACTGGTAAACTGCTAGAATATAGCGTAATATCATAGTGTGGCGATATGTGTTTACCTCGCCTGAGATTAAATGGTCTTAGGAAGTAGAGCGGCTGAGTCTGAGGGTGAACTGCATTTTCCACTGACGTTGACAGGTGGCATGGCAGTGTTTGTGCTGCCCAGCTCCAATGGCCTGGGGTTGTGGGTTTGATCCTCGCTCTGATCTCTGTCTGTGTGGAGTTTAGGAGTTTTCCTCATGTCAACGTGGATTTCCTCCGGGCACTCCGGGTTCCTCCCACCTCCCAAAAACACACATGGTCAGTGAACTGGCCTAGATGTGATTGTGTGTGTTACCCTGCGATGGCCTGGCGCCCTTTGCAGGGGGTATCCCTGTCTTGCGCCTATGGATTCCGGTAGGCTCCATACCCGAACATGGGTCATCGCCTTCCATAAGCTCTTTTGGGATGCAGCATCAATTGGGATGCAGCCCTTTATTGCTCCACCCAAAAAGGGGCATAAATGAAAATCAGATGATCAGAACATGGTTGGAGAGGATTATTCTAGTGGAGCCTGTCTTATTTAAACCTCAGACGTTTGTTCAGTCTGGTCTGCTCTTGATTGATGGTTGAAGTGAGTAGTGAAGAAGATCACCATGGCCAGATCCAAGGAGCTCTCTGAGGCCTTCAGAAAGAAGGTCGTAGATGCAGATGAGTCTGGGAAGGGGGTTGAAAAGATCTCAGAACAAGACTGAGTGAATTCCCAGACTTGCAAAGGAAGGGTCCAGGAAAAAGAAGGCGTCTGGTCACCCTAATGGCCTAATTTCTACCCCATTGCTCCATGTCACACCAACCAGACTGAAGTGGTGGTGGGTCAGGCACTATGACTTTAAGCACTGTCCTCCAAGCCCACTGAAGCACTCAACAACATGGCTGGTAGATGCAGTTGCAGAGCTGCAGTCTATGAAACCTTCCAAACTGATGGGGGAGTTTAGTCGATAAGTACCAGGTGTATGATTTCAGGAGCTGACAGTGAGTACATATCCATAACAAATCTCCAGCTTGTATGAGATACCAAACAATGCGCTCAGACAGCGGTACAGATCAGCAGTGTGCCCAAAAAGAGCTCGGAGTTACAGAGATGACACCGTGTAATTCTGCTCTGGTCATAAGAGCTTCTCACAATGGTGCCAAATCCGTATGTGTCCGGACCCCAGGCCAGCAGGAATGACATCTCATGATTACAAAGTAGACGGCATCGCAATAATGGGAGTAACAACACCGTCCTGAGCGGAGAAATATCCTGTAACGTCTGCGGTGACGAGGGAAGAAATGAAAGGCTGTGTCAGGAAAATGTATTGTGTCTTCAGAGATGCTCACCGGGGAATATGTTTTTGACAAAAGCTATTAAAACATACAAAAACCTGACAGAAAAGTGTCACAAGGGATCACTGTCTAAAGCGCTCCGTCACAGAAGACGACAGGTCGGGAAGAAAGTCTTCACTTACCGTATTTGAAACGTCTGAGCTTTCATTTTAAGGTGGAACACCATCTCTTAGGACTGGATTAAAAACCTTAATCGTGCAGACCGGACAGGCTAAACTGAGTAGGCTACACCCCATGAAACCTTTGTCCTTTTTTAACCACATTTAAACATCTGGACGTCTGATCTTCATGTGATCAACAATGAGAGATCTAACTAATCTCACACAACTGAAGAAATCCTTAATCATCATTTATAAAATTGAATTAATAGAAACGTAATTTTCCAGTGAGGAAAAAGTTCAAACCCTCCCTTACTAATTTAAACATGTAGAATCAGAATCAGGTCCAGAACATCAGCTGCAGATGATCAGAACGTGGTTGGAGAGGATTATTCTGGAGGAGTCTTAGTGTCTTATTTAAACCTCAGATGTTTGTTTAGTCTGGTCTGCTCTTGATTGATGGTTGAAGTGAGTGGTGAAGAAGATGATCACCATGGCCAGATCCAGAGAGCTCTCTGAGACCTTCAGGAAGAAGGTTGGAGATGTGCAGATGAGTCTGGAAAGGTGTTTGAAAAGATCTCAGAACAGTTAGAAATCAGACGTTCCACCGTCCACTAAATCCAATAAAGATGGTCATTGGTTGAAGTTGCATCTTGACCAGAAGCTTTTGGTAAGCCATCAACAAGCTTCTGGCAGAATTCTGGTTGGATATCTGACCACTGGTCATTTCTTGGCATGAGTGTGTAGAATCTGTAGATTTTTTGGATGTAGAAGGTCCTCAAATATATTTTATATGTCATGTTTGATTGAGCTTTGTAATGAAAGCAAGTTTTATAATAATCCACCCATGATTTATTCATGGCGTGTTTGTTAGTTTGGCGGCCAGTTTTGGGTCACAAAGAAGGTTGGAGATGCAGATGAGTCTGGGAAGGGGTTTGAAAAGATCTCAAAACAGTTAGAAATCAGACGTTCCACCATCCACTACATCATTTACTAGTGGAGAACATTTAGAACAACTGCCAACGTGGCCAGATCAGACCATCCTAGCAAGTTCAGCCCAAGAGCAGAACCACAGGATAAGTAAAGACGTCTTCAACAAGCCTGAAATGTCATCACAGGACCTACAGGTAGATCTCGCCACGGTTGATGTCAAAGTACAGCGTCCACCATCAGAAGAGATTATTTCCAGGAGGAAAGCCTTGCTGTCAAACAATAGAAAGACCATCAGGGCAAGACTCAATATTCATCTGTCCAGAGCACATGGTTCCAAAAGTCCTGGTCATTGTCTACGTGTTCTCTGGCAAACTGCAGTCCAGCCTTGATGGTATTCAAAGGTTTTTATGGGGTGTCCTCATTTTTTCACATCATCTTTGGTTGGTGTGGCGCAACAGATAACACCACTACCTGCCAGTGAGCTACCACACCACATGGAAGACTGGGGTTCAATTCCTGGTCTGGGTTGCACCACACCAATAAGAGTCCTTGGGCCAGACTCCTAACACTACACTGGCCCAGTAATATGTCATATGAGTAAGTCACCTTGTAAGTCGCTCTGGATAAGAGCGTCAGCTAAATGCCGTAAATGTAAATCTGTGGCCCGATCGAAAGTGATGTAATTCCAACAGTTACACAACTGACACGACTGATGTGGATTTGTGATAGTTGAGCACTCCAGCTAGCGTCCTCTAACAGAACATGTGATAGCTGTTAAGAGTCCAGATCAGTTCGTCAGCACAGATACAGTATCATGGCTATTTTGGGGTCATCAGTCACCAGCTTGGTATGTAAAGCTGTGCATTAACAGCTAACAGTGATTAGCAATTCTTCTTAATGTGTACATTGCTTTGTGTATGGATCCCTTTTTATGAATTCTATGGAGATTCAATTATATCTGTACTAATCAGTCAATCAGTAACTTTTACCTTAATGTGATATTAGTCAGGTCAAGTCAAGTCAAATTTATTTGTATAGCTTTTTACAACTGTTGTCGTCACAAAGCAGCTTTACATAATTAGTAATTAGTAAAAGACAGAGACAAAAAAATAATAATGAAGAGTCCATTTAGGTTTTAACATGGTCATAAAACCTAAAAACGATAAATATGCATTTTTGGGATATGGTAGTAAGGTATTCTGCTGCATATAGGGGTGTGTATTAGCGAGAATCTGGCAATACAATAGATATCATGATACATGGTTTACAATTCAATATATCGTGATATTGTACAAATCTGTGATTATTTTTTCTTATTAAATACCATAATCTGTATAAAATTTGAGTCATTTGAGTAAAAGACCAGCTGACTTTGTATCCAATCAGAATATTGGAATCCAAACACTGCTATCTCATGGTCAGGGTTTAAACACAACACAAACAAACCATTGATTTGTAATTAACCATCTATTAATTAATTACAAAATTAAAATGTGTTTCTGAGAATCGATACAGTATTGAAACACATATCATGATACTTTGATATATCGATCATTTCTTACACCCTTAGCTGTATGTGCTATTTACTGTGAAACAAAATGAACATAGATTTGCAGTTGCCACTGCAAGTTTGCATACATTCATCATGGGCATGAATTTCATGGCAATACTGGGCTTTTAGTGATTAGTCTGAACTGTCTTTTTTTCTCTTAGGGGGAGGGGCCAGAATAAGTTTAAACATACAGCTATGATAAATAAAATGCCTTTAGAATCAACACAGGGTCAAAGTTAAAGAAAGACAGTCATTGGTTGAAGAGCCATTAGCAAGTTGCATCTTGACCAGAAGCTTTTGGTAAGCCTTTAACAAGCTTCTATCAGAATTCTGGTTGGATATCTGACCACTGGTCATTTTTGGCAAGAAGAAGGTCCTCAAATATAGTTTATATGTCATGTTTGATTGAGCTGATGGCTGGAATTGTGCAATGAAAGCAAGTTTTAGAATAATCCACCCATGATTTGATGATTTGTTCATGGCTCTTAGTTTGGTGGGTAGTTTTTGAGTCAACTACCTGTGGAAACCCAGTGGTTGTAGAAGTGGAGTGGCCAAATGTTCCTCAGCCAGTGAATTAGCAGCTAGTGCATGGCCAAAGAATTGTACGGAAGGTCTTGTGTAAAACATCCAGTTTGACCGTTTGCTCTGTGAATAATAACATATTACTCTTTATTATGTGAACATGGTGGGTCATTGAGTGCATGAAGCATTTGATGTTTTTCCTTCTGCTCACTTGAGGTGTTTGAGTCATGTTGGAACGGCACTGCACTGCTACTAATAATGAAAATTGACAACTCGAGTCTTATTTTGCATTCAGAGAAAGGTTGCAACACAAGCTGTTCTTTGCTCTTTTCTTCACGCCCATATTTTTATTCCTAGTGTCAGACCTTGCGTCAGGTGTGGATCAGGTGGCTGAAAATACCATCGTACGAGAAGAATAAACATACATAATGGATGGTTAGGGAAATGATCCATACCAATTTGTCGCGCGCAGTAGCAGGACCACAATAAACTCCCCCAAAAAGATGCTGTTAAACAAGATGAGGCCCGGGCAGTTCTCCTTTACCTGCTATTAATTATTGATCAGGCCAAAAGAACTACAAAGGGGACTGCAGGTCAATATTTAATCAAGGGCCGTGTCTCTAGACGTGGACAGGGGAGAACGAGGGCTCCTTCATTAATGGCCAAAAGCAGTCAACTTTTATGGGGTGATTTCATCATGCTTTTCTCTAGAATGTCGGTAAGAGCTCATCTTTGTACCTGAGCTCCATCAGTCAGGACAGTGTGGTCTGAGAACAACAGACGTTCTAGTTTACAAGAGCCTGAGGTTGGTTTTTAAAAGGCAGTTGTAATCCTGAAGGTTCCCAAGTGCTCCTTGGCTTGTACATATGGTTCTAGGTAAAACCTCCCTGCTGAATAATACAGCTCAAGTTTCCGATGGTCTAAATTGGTCTTTGATGGTCAATGTGGTTGAAGAGCTGGTCATCCAGTTGAAAACATTCCCCATACAAGCTGCTAGTTTTCATTTAAGTTTAATGAACTGTTTTTTTGTACCAGCATGACTGGTTGACCAGTTTGGTCAAGCTGGTCATACTGGTGGACAAGTGTGGTCAGGCTACTCAGCCACCTTGTTAAAAGTGGTCATGCTGGTCAATCAGCTTGGTCATGCTGGTTATACCACCTTTGTTATGTTGGTAAGGTGGGTCAACCAGCTGTGTGATGCTGGTTAATCAACTTGCTCATGCTGGTAAACAAGCTCGGTCATGCTGGTCAAGCTGGATGACGAGCTCAGTCATGCTGGTCAGCCATCGTGGTCATGCTGGATGACTAGCTTGGTTAGATTGTTCATGCTGATATACCAACTAAACCATCTGACTCAAACAAAACCATACCCTATACTGGTCAACCAGCTTGGTTATGCTGGTCAACCAGCTTGGTCATACCGGTAGACTAGCTTGGTTAGGCAGGTCATGCTGGTCAAGCTGGATGACAAGCTCAGTCATACTGGTCAACCAGCTTGGTTATGCTGGTCAGCCATCTTGATCATGCTGGCTGACTAGCTTGGTTAGATTGTTCTGATATACCAACTAAACCATCTGACTCAAACAAAACCATACCCTATACTGGTCAACCAGCTTGGTTATGCTGGTCAACCAGCATGGTCATACCGGTTGACTAGCTTGGTTAGGCTGGTCATGCTGGCAGACCAGCTTAACCATCAAACTCAAAGAAACCATGCCCTATGCTGATCGAGAGCTAGGCCGGTCAACGAGCTACGGCTGGTGTTTTCAGTAGGGCTTCAGTTGGTACAGAGCATTTACATTGTGTGCCATTGAACCGTTCTCTTTAGGGATCCAAAAGTGGTTCTTACAAGGCATCAATCTCAAATAAAGAAGCCTTTATACCCTATAGGTAGACGCTTCACATGTGAGTACACAACAGTCTACGTACCATCTTCTCATATCGATCGTTCTGCATGTCTTACATTATCAGTCGTTCAGCAGATCCTTGATGATAGCCTTTTAACATTAGTCACGGATGTATCTCCCAGATCTTTCTTCTGTAGGATCTCAGTGCCTCGGTTTAAAATTACTTGTGAACTTGCCCTACCTGTATCTTAAAATACATCATGATATGCATCAGGATAGCGTTTGCACTTCTAGAACACTGGGAAGCAGCAAGTATTACAAAAAGACTATAAAACTATAACCAATATTTTATTGTATTTACAAAGATAACATTAAAACCATCGAAAATATCCCTTCATGGACTCCATGACACCTCTGAAGGTGTCCTATGGTGTCTGGCACCAAGAAATTAGCAGCAGATCCAGGTTAAGTCCTGTAAGTTGTAAGGTGGGACCTCTATGAGCATCAATCAATCAGCCTTGGGTGCATATGATCCCCCTGTCGCCAGCATCGGTTGTCTTTCCTTGGACCGCTTTTGGCAGGTGCTGACCACTGCATACCAGGAGCACCCCACAAGACCTGCCTGATGTTTTGGATTTCTGATCCAGTCTAGTCGTCTAGCAGTCAAAATTTGGCTCAGATTCTTACACTTGCCCATTTTCTTGCTGCCTACACATCAGCATCTTCAAGAATTGACTGTTCTCTTGCTTGCCAGTAGGTACCACTGGAACTAGATACTCTGTTATTTACTTCACCTGAACAATGCTCATGATTAATCGGCGGCAAAGCAGAAAGCTGGACACTGAGATCTTCTTAAACTAAAGCTTTGGAGTCCATTTTGGTATCCAAGGTGTTTTGGGCCTGTTTTGGGCCAGCTTATTTCTCAGTTGACATGAGGTGCGAGGAAGCATCTGCTGGCTTTAATGGTCCATCCACATATGAGTGAGCAATTACAGAGGATGAAGGACATTTGCGCTGTTGAAGTACTTACACACCTGTGGCCAGATCTAATCCAATCACCCCCAAAACAACAGCAGCAGCAGCAGCAGCAGCAAAAGAAGTGGCATGTTTTTCATCGAGGTGGTATCTTGAGCTTTCAGCAGCCGGTCATCTAACAGCTTGACAATTGTGCTAAAGAGTATTAGAGTAGCAGTTGAATGGTCTCTGAATGACTCCATTGCTGCTCAGAAAAGATTCAGTAAGTTGGCTTCGGGGAGGGAGGCATGAGAAAGCGGTGTTTAGTCATATGAGGGAAAGACTGGAGGACCTGCTTGGCTTTTCGTCGAAACAATGACGCGATAATGACACTGACGGCGGCCGTAACGATTCACACTAACGTCTAAAGTCTTTGTTGGGCAAATTAAATGCGTCTCTCATTCTGGGTCTACAGAGAATGACAATTGAATTAGGCACCTCAGTGTTGATAGCATTAAAACGCTGGCGCTGAGCTGATAGGGCCCTCTGGTAAGCTTTGCCTCTTTTTCTCTACAGAGATTAGATTGAATAGCTGTTGTTTAGGCCTTGTTCAGAACCGTCAAGTAGCAGCTAAACATCTTAAACTAATTCAGTTGAACCTCATTCAAATGAAAGCAGGCGACTGATGATGCATCACAAAGGTTGCAGCGGAAAGGATTGTATTTCCTTCATGTTTACATCCGTTTCTTTTGTCACAGCATCGGCTCACGGCTCGAATGTTAATCCTGAACAAAGCAAATAAACTGTTAAATAAAATGATTCATCTTGCCAGGCTGTAGTTCAGTTACACACAGCCAACAGTGTAAACGTTCATATGCACAAAAAACCTGCGCACAAATATATCATCACAGTCCTGCAATAACCTTTCATCTCTATATTATATTCTTCCCATTTTACACTTTGACAAAATTAAGCCCATATTTGGACGGCATTCGTTTTCCATGGGGAGGTGGGGTGCTTGATTTATTACCAGAGAGTTTCTCAGTGATTTTAGGCCCATCCGAATGTGCCATGTCTGTTATTTTTACGGAATGTGCACTCATACATCACTAGAGATTCTGTTAGAAGAAGTTAGTCCAATAAAATTAGTAAATAAATAAAAAAACAAGTAAAAAAAAAAATAGATTCATACATACATACAAAAGTAAATAAGTAAGTAAGTAGTGAAATACTAATAATGATATATATATATATATATATATATAATTATAATAAATTAATGAATGAATGACTTTGCATCAGTAAAGATTGCGGCATCTTTTACCTTCTGTAAAACGAGTCACAAAAATAACCTTAGATTATATTAATCCCATGCAAATCAATATGTGGGTAAATATACCATAATATATATATATATATAGAGAGAGTTTCTCAGTGATGTCTTTTATTTTTATAGACTGTGCACTCATGTCACTGAAGATTCTGGCAGAAGTTAAAAATTAAATTAAAATAAAAAAAGAAGTAAATAAATATATAAATAAATAATAGATTCATACATACATATAAAAGTAAATAAGTAAGTAAGTAGTGAAATACTAATATATATATATATATATATATATATATATATATATATATATATATATAATATACTATAATAAATAAATGAATGAATGACTTTGCATCAGTAAAGATTCTGGCATCTTTTACCTTATGTAAAATGAGTCACAAAAATAACCTTAGATTATATTAATCCCATGCAAATCAATATGTGGGTAAATATACCGCTATATCCTGTGAAAAAGAGGTATATTTAAAACTGTGGGGTTTGCGTGGCTTTTCTCCAGTACAGGGGCCCTCGAGTTACAAAGGCGTTTAGTTTAGTCGTGCCTGGCACAGATACCTCAGGTTGTTCGTGTCCGTGGCAAATCTAGAGGTGCGACACTGCTGGCAGCCTTAGGTATTTCCTTGTGTAGCGTAGCCTGCAGCCTATATAC
This sequence comes from Salminus brasiliensis, assembly GCF_030463535.1. NCBI lineage: Eukaryota > Metazoa > Chordata > Actinopteri > Characiformes > Bryconidae > Salminus > Salminus brasiliensis. The sequence goes on from NC_132897.1 coordinate 4,653,593, forward strand.
CTGATGTAGCTGATTTTGTATAATTGTATATTTGTATAATTGTAAATTGTATAATTACTGTAAATTGGTTAAAAACCCAACTCTTTCTAATCCTGTGCAAATCGGTCATGATTTTTATTACAATGTCTTGCAGTGGAATTACACTACTCCACCTCCCCATGTAAAACTAGTCTCATCCGAATAGAGCTTTACAGACGATTGTGTCCAATTTTTATGATGAACGGACCAATAGACATGCTCCAAAATGTCTAGGAATAAAAACTTTTTACATCGACTTCCACTGAAAATTAGGAAGGGGTTTTCCACCTTTTGGAAGTTTCCTATTTGAAGATACAAGACCTGACATTAAATGCACTAGAATTTTTCACATTTTTACAAAATTTGTACAAAATATTGACCAAAAAATGCATTTGTAAGAGGAGTCTTAATAGGTCAATTAAACTCAAGTAAACCCAAGTAACTGACCAGAGAGTTATATATAATATTATAAGTTTGTGAAAGTTAAACTTCTGTCATTAAACATCCCCAACTCCTATCGAACCCCCCTACCCATCTATTTTACTGTTGATCCAGAGGATCAGCCCCTCCCTCTTACAGAATGATGAATGAGTTTAAAGCTGTATTCATTATGTTTGTTAGGTGATGATGTGTTGTGTGTGTGTGTGTGAGTGAGAGGATGTAAGGCTGGCTCATGGCCATCCTGTAACACACAGGATAAACCAGAATGAGTTGCTTTATTCATCCGTGTCATAAATCATGTACTCACTAGAGCTGTTCTCAAAGGCCACGTCCGCTTCGTATTTTTAGAACCTGCACCTTCAGTAGGACACGAGATTACAACAGCATACACCAAGTTAGGCCAGTAAATAAATAAATAATAAATAAATACATATTTACAAATACAATAAATTAATAAATGATACTATGTTGAAAAATAAAAATAATTATAAAATGTAATTAGTACAATAATAAAAAACTAATAATAATAATAATAATAATAATAACAATAAAACAAAAACAATAATAAATACAAAAATAAATAATAAATAAATATAAATCAAACATACAAAATCAAAAATAATTATAAAATGTAATTAGTACAATAATAAAAAACTAATAATAATAATAATAATAATAATAACATAACTAATCACAAAATCAACAATAATAAATACAAAAAGTAAATAATAAATAAATAAGTAGAAAAACAAAAAAAAAAGTAAACCAATAAATAAAGGAAACCAATAGGTCTACAAATAAAGTCAATATATAAAATGCTGTTGCAACAACAATAATAACAGAAAAATAATATTAATAAACAAAACAACAACAGTAGTAAAATACAACAAACAGAAAAATAAATAAACATGCCTAAAAATAAAAAGTACATTTATAAAATGCAGTTACAAAAAATACAAAAAACACATTGGTAACTTTTGGGACACAGTTCCAGGCGCCTTTTTATACATGCTAGGTGAACTGGCAATGCAAAATCACCTCTGAGTGTGGGTGAATGAGAGTGTCTGGTACCCTGCGATGTCCAGGGGGTATCCCTGCCTCATGCCCAGTCATTCCAGGTCGGTTTCAGACCCAGCGTGATCCTGAGCAGGAGGGACTAAGAAGAAAACCGAATGGCAGCTTTTCTCTAGTTTAACTGTTTTGAGGACTGCCGTTGTTTTTCGGCACTATTGCTATTTCTTCCTCTCATCATCTCTATTAAGGAAGAAACACCACGTACACTTATGCTGACTTTTAAGAGACTGAACAGCCTGCTCTGCCTCACACTGCACTGTTTATTACTTTCTACCAGAATTAAACCTCGCCAGGCCACTGCCTTTTATATTAACATTGATATCACTCTCAGGTTAGCCGGCTGAGTCAACGCTGGTGCGCTGCAGGAAGCGTGACTAGGTGGATTGATATGGGAGATGGAGCAGTCACTTTTGATTACTGTATTAGTGCGCCATGCGAGCTGGCACTGTCTTATTGCTTCTGTAGCACTGGTATTACACACAGCCCAGTGTGAATCCATGCAAGTGTCACCTGCAGGCCCCAGAGAAACAGAAACATCTGCGCTATACTATATTTAAACTCGCCTCTGCCGTTTCCTTATCACCAGGAGAGGGGGATAAAAAAAGAAAAGGAGTGAGAATTAAAGTAGGGCAGTCTCAGGCCTGCAGCAGTGCTATTAAAAAAAGGAGAGAGAGAGAGAGAGAGAGAGAGGATTGCTCTCTTTTTTTATGCTGGATGCTGTCTCAACAAAACGCAGTGCTGTGTAAAGACGGCAACAGAGAGCATATTGAATCTGTGCTTAACTCTGAACACCATGTTTGTCTGCATGTGGGTCAGTTATCATTAAGCAAAGGTAAGACGGAGTTCAACTGATGCAAAGATGAATCAGCTGCAGTGTTTGGTGAAGGCTCGGACACCTGCCAGACCACCTGAACTACCCAATTGACTAGCAAGCACCTGGTACGTCATAGCAACCACCTGAAATACCACAGTAACTGGCCAGCAGGCATTTGAGATACAGTACCATAGCAAACCACCTGGCAAAAAAAGCTTTCACCCTAGTGAAGGCATAGTGCCTGCTGCAACAGCCTAGCAACCACCTGCTACACCATAGCAACCACCTGAAATACAACATAAGTGAAGGTATAGTACCTTGTTTGCAATACCTTTGAAAACCGCCTGGAATACCACAGTAACTACACAGAAACAGCCTAGCAACCAACTGGAACACCCAAGGAATTACCCAAGCAACCACCTGGTACACCCAAGCAACCACCTGAAATACAACACTAACCGCCTAGCAATCACCTGAGATACAGTACCATAGCAACCACCTAGCAAAACACCCTAGTGAAAACATAGCAAAACCCTAGCAACCACCTAGCAAAAACAGTTACGCTCTAGCAAACGCCTAGCAACCACCTGGCATACCATAGCAACCACCTAGCAAAACACCCTAGTGAAAACATAGCAAAACCCTAGCAACCACCTGGCACACCATAGCAACCACCTAGCAAAACGCCCTAGTAAAAACATAGCAAAACCCTAGCAACCACCTGGCACACCATAGCAACCACCTAGCAAAAATAGTTTCATCCTAGTGAACACATAGCAACAGCCCAGCCAAGCAGCCTGAGAGTGGGATCCTGCGCCACCACTGTTTTCTTCAGGAAATGCACTTTTCCACTCGATGTAGTTATTACTCATAATTCACTGTTTTCTGCCTCATAAAGGAGCAGACAGCATATGGAATCTGTGCTTAACTCTGAACACCATGTTTGTCTGCATGTGGGTCAGTTATCATTAAGCAAAGGTAAGACGGAGTTCAACTGATGCAAAGATAAATCAGCAGCTTTATGAACTGTACCATTATAAATATTTCAGCAGCGTCTGGTCTAGGCTCCGACACCACGCTCCGGCAGCTCTCGCTCAAAGTGTCCTATTCAGCAAGCGGCGGTAAACAACGTCGGTCCTGCCCTAGATTACGCACCCTTAGGAGGGAGCTAGAGGGAAATGCTCACTCATTAGGAGGGCGCCAGTTATGTGATTAACATCGGCCAGGCTGCAGAATCCAGACTCATCAGCCAAATGCCAGACGACAGAAATCTAGACAGTATAAAAACACATTAAATTTTAAAGAAAAAAAAGCTGAGTCAGCAAAAAGCGCTGGAAGACTGTCTGATGGTGCGGCTCATGCTTATGTACAGATTCTTGTTTGGATCCAGGGTTTCCACATGGCTACTGATTACTGATTTTTTTTCCCGTAGGAATGAAACGACCACAGCAACCACTTCACAACACCTCAGCAACCACAGAGGTGGCCTAGCAACCACCTAAGGCACCTTAGCCCTTGAAATGCTATAGCAACCGCCAAGCCAACCACCTGGACCACTGTAGCAACCATCCTGAAATACCTTGCTAAATACTCTGGCAACCACTTGGTACTCCTTAGCAACACATCAACACAGTAGCACCCACTTACTGACACCTCAATAAAGGCCTCTGGGGCACCTTAGTGACTGCCTAGAATACCACATTAACTGGTTAGCAACACTCTAGCAACCATCAGGGATACCATAGCAACTAAATGCTTAAATGATTCGTTGAGTGGTTAAATGGTTCTTCCTATACAGGACACACTCCTACAAATGCTTATTTCTAGAAACTTCTATAGACTTTAGAATATCAGTGATATACACTATATTGACAAAAGTATTGGGACACCATCTCATTCATTTATCTACCAAAATGAAGGGTATTAAAAAGATGTTTACTCTGCTTTTGTTGACGTAACTGTCTCTTCTGTCCAGGGAAGAAGGCTTTCTACTAGATTTTAGAGCATTACTGTGAGGATTTGATTGCAGTCAGCAACAAAAGCATTAGTGAGGTCAGATGGTTGGATGATCTCCTCAATTCATGCCAAAACTACTGGATGGAGCTCCACCATTCATCATTCCAGAGAACACAGTAGTTCTTCCACTGCTCCACAACTCAATGCTGGGGGGCTTTATACCCCTCTAGCCCAGGCCTTGCCCCTCTAGTCCTGCCTTATCTTCTGCTTCTATCTGAGCCACGGTGACTGAAGCAGAAATGAGGAGTGTGAGAAGTGGTAATGTGCAAACCCAGTTGAAGAATTGCCTTCTGGAATAACGTCTGATGCTCATCAAAATCCTGTGCATGAGAATACACTGAGCCCAGCATTCTGGATGCTGTGTAGCGTGGAGCGGTGCTGCCTTATTGGACAGAGCTGGTGGGCTTCAGGTGCCAGCTGCCTGTTTTAGCCAATATTGTGGATGGAAATCTGGATTAGGAAGATGGTCACCAGCGGGTGTGAATTGAGTTGGGTCTGTGCGAGGTCACGCTACAGCTGGAGGATTAACGCTGAAGATCTACATCATAAAGCCTGAAGAAAGAGTCTGAAAATCTTTCGGAAAGTCACTGTAAATTGGTACAAACCTCTGTACTGCGTGATGCATGTAAAATCATATGCAGGGACAATATTTGAAAAGCTTCCAATCCCAAAATAATATTCCTAAACTGATTAGAACTAAATTAAAACCCTGTTAATTGCATGTCTTTTACATATAATAATAATAATAATAATAATCATAATAATAATAATAATATTATAGCGTTATTCAATAATTTTATTTAAATAAATTAATAGGATATAAGTGGTACATTATATGGACAAATGTTTGTGGACACCCCCATTCTAATGAATGCATTGAAATTTCCTGTTGGGCTACCAAAACAGGTCCTACATGGACACCAGAAAGTTTTGTCCTCAGATTCCCCATTGGCCCCACATATGGATGCCCACCAGGGTCAGTAATGGGACCAGGAGGGGTTAAACATGGACCCCATCTGGGTTGTACACTGCATACGAGGCCTAGATGGGACCCAAAGTGAGATTAAGGTGGGTTGTAACGATGAGGCCTATTTTGGAAGCCCAACTGGGTCCCAGTAACAAGCCCATGTCTCCTAGCCCTACATTAGCATGTCGGCTAGGTCTAGAGCGGATAAACATGAACCTGTTGGCACCATGCTGCCTAATGCCAGGCGTGGGCTAGAGGGGTATAAAGCCCCCAGCATTGAGCTGTGGAGCAGTGGACGATCTGTGTTCTCTGGAAAGATGGATGGTGCTCCATCCAGTACTTGTGTACTTGGATGAGTTGGGGAGTACTGTTAAAGCAGTATTATGTGGCAATTTCAGAATAATGTTGATGCTCCACTAACTGGAACAGGGAGAACGGCATCTTTGCTCCGGGTAGGAACGCTGCTCCTGCACTATGGAGCTCTGGTAGTGGAGCTGCATGAGAACCGCTACGTAACCCGAGTCATATTAGTGTAGAATCCTGTAGTACTACTCTACCGCCTCAGTCCACATGCTTCTTTACCTTCAGATGCTGCTTCGTTACCCTCAACTTGTCAACAAATGCACGTGAACAAGCTGCATTTACAGCAGTGGTGTAAAAACTAATTACACTCCACCACAGTAGGAGGAGCCCAGGAGCAGAAAATACCACTTCTCACATAATAAATTTTAAAAAAGCCATTTGTGATGCCAGCAAAATGCTACCGGTTCTAATTTTTAGTTTTCAATACTTTAATTAGTTTGGAGCAGCAGGTCTGATCAGCCATGATGGCTTTAAATACTTTTTGAAATCCTCTGGAGCTAAACTATTCATGGCTGATTTTGTTTGCCCCCAGTTTTCATTTTTCGTGGATGCATGTTAATTTTGTACGTTTCCCAGTGGACCTCTGCTGAAGAAAAAGAAGGATATTAAGTTTCTACATCAAATAAGACTGGAGCCATCAAAGTAAATGTAAGATGAGGCTTCTTCATTACGGCAGACCAATGACTGACTCCAGAGGGATACGTATGAAATATGAGACAATGCTTTGAGACAGAGCAGTAATATGAACTCTCTAAAGTTGCCCTGAAAGACCACTTTTGGTTCCCATTGAACCCTAAAACAGGATCTGTGAACATGAAGAACCTTCTAATGGTTTGAAGAACTTCCAGGTAATGTAGATCTTTTGATAATCCAGAAATTTGGTATCATTATTTAGTAAATTAACTGCGAAACACACTTTTCCTGAATAAACGCAAGGGCTATTTAGGTAGGAAACAATGCTAAAAAGGCTAAAAGCTAACACTATCCAATTGAGTGATCCACAACTTGAAGAAGGACCGGCAGAAGGACATGGAAAATGGCCAAGAGACGGCTGTGAGTCGCAAACAAGACAATGAAGCCAGTGGGTGCTAGCTAAAAGCTAACCCTACCAGACCAGACTATGTTCTCTTCATCTAGCAAACATCTACACACCATTCAGACTGGACGCTGAGAGGAACCAGAGAGGATAGCAACATTATCTGGACTATAAGTCTCTGGACTGATTGGACTAAAAATGTGAGGTCTTCAACCTCACTAGTGTCTGGAGCATTGCATGCAAAAGGGGGAGGGTATGTATGGGCTGGGTAACTGGTGATCCAAATTGGGGAGAAAAATGGGTAAAATAAATTATCATAAATAAATAAAATAAATAAATAAATAAAAACATCATAAAAAGGATAAAATAACAGGGTTGTAAATAGGGTTTAAAGCTGCATCTGAGCATTTTTCTACCTCAAAACCAATCTACATAAACTTAGACTAAATTACAATAATGGTTCTCTAAAGAACCATCAACAGAAATATTTTCAGGGTTGTGGAACATGGGTGTGTGAGTCCAGCACAGTTGGGTGGGTTGCTTTTTAAAAGGAATAGAGCCTTGTGTGCCTTTTCTTATGGTAACACCTGTAAAACACTCCTAGGGCCCTTACACCCTTACACCCTGTGCAAGGCGCATTGCGATGCTTGTTGCTATCTTACATCCTGCCAACAGTCTATTTTCACACCTTCCGTTGGCATTGTTTAAACAGCAACGCTGCTTGTGAATATATCTACGCTGATGGGCGCGGTGGTCTCGAAATGAGGGGTGTTCAGGTCAATTTCTGGCGTATTGCTGCTAGCTTGGCAACGGAAAACACAGGAGGAGCTCCACTGACTGAAAACAGCCTAGGCAGACGTTCGTTGCTATCTCGGCAGTGAATTGTCAACACAGGGATGTGCAGCCCGATGCTCGTTCACCCGATGCTTTACACCACTGAAATAGCAACCCCCCAAGGTCAGTGGCTCTTAAAGGTAAAGGCGAGAGACACGCTGATTGGTTTATTACTGCATGTCACACACCCATGAATAATTAAGAGATTTAGTACATGCCTTTTGTGCGTTTCGAGCCGTGCAAGGTGTACTTTTCCCATTGTTACCACAGCAAAGACACAGCGACACGCCCTAAATCGAACTGCGCGGTGCACAGAGGTTCACTTACTTTTTCTAGCCTGAACTGCGGCCATTGACTCAATAGGCTTAATAAAAGACATGAACAGTACATGAACTTTGGCTTGTTGTCAGTTCCGTTAGACTGTGTTGGTCTAGAACTGTGACGTAGTTCTTAAAGGGTGAAGAGGTTCTTCCTCCAACGGCTACAAATCCCGACACCACAACTTCCTCAAGTGTTGAACTGTTAAACACAATTGGAGGCGAACACTAAGCAGTCATCCGCACAAGCCCTACAGATGCCCAACTGACTGATCTGTTGCTTGTTGCTTAGCAACAGGAAGAGGAATGACCCTGCCATCCTTCCCTCCTAATAAGTGCTGTGTTGTCTAGAATGCTTGGATGGCGCAAAGCACAGCTGGGATTCGAACCCGGACTCCAGCAGCGAGCCCATCTCTAGTGTGAAGCGCTAACTAACCTCAAGGGTCTGAAATCAATAACGAGCGTTCAGGATGTTGACACTAGATCCTTCAAAACAATCTACTGTAAGAGTCTGTATCGTATCCATGAAGAATGGTCAGTACACTGTATGGAAAAGTCCCAAAAGTATTGGGACACCTGCTCATTCATTGTTTCTTCGCATTAAAAAATGTACACTGCCAACTTTTGTCGGAGTAGCTGCCTCTACTGTCCAGGGAAGAAGGCTAGGCTTCCTGCTAGATTTTAGAACATTGTTGTGAAGATCTGATTGCATTAGTGAGGTCAACTCATCCCAAAAGTACTGGATGAGGCACCTTCATTCCAGAGAACGCGGTTCCACTGCTCCACAGCTCAATGCTAAGGCCCCTCTGGCTTACACCTGGCCTTGGGCATGTTGCCTCCTCTAGAGAGTCCTATTCTACTAGCAGTACGTCTCTACATGGACCAGACAAGCTGTGCGTGTGTGTGCATTTGCACATCCGTGTCAGCAATGGGTGCAAGTAGCCGAATGCAGTAGCCGAATGCATTCAGAAGAAAGGGTGTCCACAAACATTTGTCAAGGCTAGTGAAACATGCTAACGGCTTACAGTTGCCCGCTTGTGGGAAAAGAGGGCCTTTGAAACATGCGGCGAAAGTTCCACCAGAGCTTTTCCCGAAGGTTTTGACAACAAATGATGAAAACTGACTTGGCAAAAACAACAGCGACACCAAACACAAACGGCGCATTTCATGCAGCGCTCTGGACAGCGCCGGCCCCCCGGGGCGGCCGTGTACACACAGATGTGTCTCTGCTGTGCTCCAAAAGGGAACGCCTCCTAACAGAATTCTTGACATGTCAAGATTCTTCAGAGTCTTATTATACAATCCCCGGGCTACTGTGGCAAGCCACCAAAGATGAGCCCTCCAACCGTTAGCGGGTTCGATTCCTTTTCATGTGTTTGAGCTGGGCTTTTACTGCCATCCTCTGCCCTCTCTTTCTCCGTGGGAGTCGATCTCCTCTCTCTCTCGTGGCGACCTAAAGCACACATATTTAGCTTCATTAATCTTAGCCTACTCAGGCGGCTCCTTTGGGAGTCCGGTTACCTTATCGCCATATAGCCAACTTGTCAAAGTGATCCACTCCACTGAGGAATGTTATCCTTCACAGTTGCCGTGACTTTGCTCGTGATTGATCGCTCAGCCCTTTTCCTGACAGCCTGGCCTGCTGCCCATTTAAATGGCAGATGTGCCTGGGCCTTCACACCTTCTGCGCGATCACCTGTTTTCCAGTCGAGCTAAGCTAGCACCATTAAACAGCATAACAAGCAGCCTTTTGTGGCTTGACCACAGGGCAAAAATATGTCTTAAAGGCTACTACGTATAATGGGATGCGTTGCAGGGTGGCAGCTCCCTAACCACCTACTCACTCTTAGCTCTTTGCACACCTCCTAGCAACCGTGAGCAATAGCGTCTTTAGCATTAGCATTTCAAAGATCGCCCATTCGCGTCGCAAAAAAATCCTGGGTCGCCCTAGGAGAAACTTGTGATGGCCAATCAAAACAACATAGAATTGGCTTTTTTTGGCTGGGTAAATGATCAGTGAATGGAAAGAGGGGATGAAAACATCATACATCCATTGCAGGAGGGATTTAAACCCTGCAATCCCACTCCTGGTCAGTAGGGGCCAGGAGAAGCGAGGCTGTCGTGTTTTCTCTCATGCCTCTGGCACAGTGGTGTGCATTCATCTCATGGCACCTCTGGAGATTTGTGCTCAGACATGCCGTGAGTGGGAGGAACCATCCCCGCATCGCTCCTGTGTTATGCTCACTCCTTCCATCTCACATGGCTGGCTATGCTAATAAATGAAGGGAGTTCGAGGGAGTTCCCAGGGAAGCTCTGCCATAGAAGCTGAGCAGCATTTAATTGCTATGAGATAATGTGTGACGTTTAAGCTCACACAGCGCGAGAGAGAGAGAGAGAGAGAGAGAGTGGTCTCAGGTGCTTGTTTGGACTCCTGGTCCACCTGCTAGGCTACTCTATAAGGACAAAAGTATAGGGACGCCTACATATTACATCTACAGGAGCTTTTTTTTTTTTGACATCCCATTCTAAATCCCTATTGATTATGCATTAATATGAAGCTGGTCCCCCTTTGCTCTGAGCTCTAACAGCAACAGCAGGTCTGGAGCTCTGCAGTTATTGAGCCAGCAGAGTGTTGGAGACCTTTCTGCACTATGCTCTGAGGAGCTCAGCACTCGGCCCTGACCCCCGCTCTGTACCTGTACATGGTCTGACACTCGGGGCTTGAGCTGCTCTCTGTGAGAGGTTCCTCCTAATCGCTTCCACTGTTCAATAATAACACCATCACAGCTGATGGAGGAAGATCTAGGAGGGAGGAGATTTCACCAGCTGACGTTGTTGTTGTTGGTGCAGAAGTGTCTCCTATTACATACAGAACCATGCTGGAGTTCAGTGAGCTCTTTAGAACCTCACAGTCTTTCACTGATGTGTGTGAGAAAGGCTGACTGCATGGCTAGGGGCTTGATGTTATGCACCTATGGCATTGGGACAGAGCTTAAAATTAACAGGTGTGTACCAAAACCTTTGACAGGACAAAACCTCCATATCAGATATGCAGCACAAACCCAAAACATGACTAATCCATCCTCATGTTTAACAGTTGGAGATGTGTTCTTATCATAAAACTCTGAAACTTGATAAAACGTCCCAAAATAAGATTTTGGGCTGCAGTTTGTTTGTCTCGCCAAGTCTCCACCAACACCACAGTACAAGAGCATCAATACCACCTTTTTATTTCCCAGCTATGACATGCAGATCATTTCCAGATCCTAGATTAAGCCTACATTGACATTTCTTTCCATGGTCATTGAAAATCTTGGGTTTGAAAGTCTTAGGCTTAATCTGACTGTCGGAAACCAGCCCTAACCCCTTGTCATGACGGGTTAGACCAAGAAGGCGAAAACAAGCAGACCTGAGACCGGGGGTTTAGCTGGGGAACCAGCTACTTGGCAAGAGCGGCTAGGCCGACCCAACCTGGAACTGCTGCGTGGCAGAGGGTCGCCTAGCTGGAACGAGAGTCGTGGGTATCTTTCCGAGGATAGCGAGCAAACCTCGCTGGAAGCTCGAACCTCCGGGTGGATTGCTAGCAAACGACGAGCTGAGCTAGCCCGGTCATCAATAGTCCGGTGCTCTAACCGCTGAGTCACCACTGTCCCAAACAACTTACACCTGCTCCTTTTGTCAATATAATTAATTCCTTCTCATATCCTCTGTATCCGAAGTAAAAAAAGACATAATAGTCTACATAAGGAGTGTTTATGTGCATTGTGAGTCCTGAATGCATCAATGCCTCACCCGGATGACAAATCTGAATGTTTCAATGGAAATGTTCTCATGTTTCTCCCGTTTTTATGGCTTAACTTGCAGTTTGCTATGAATCATGCCCTTCTTGTTGAACGATGAAGTGGATGTGGCGAGAGTAGCTGGCACAATAAGCCTTGGAAAAGCACACAAGAGGCACTCTCGCTGTCAGACTGGCACAGAAACCCGCCAGTTCATCTTCTGTGAACATCACAGTGGCCCGCCATTCGCGCAGACTTGTTCAAAAACACCACCAAAATGTACTCGTACAAAGGGCCGTTTCGGAGTAGATTAAGGGCTAGGAAGGGACCTCCAAGACATAACCATGTTTCAAACCTCAAAAACACTGCGGATGAAAAGTCTGGAATTACTTTTCAGAAGTTTGGGATCAAGTTTGAAAGGTTTTAAATATCAAAGAATCAATATTGGATGCAGAGTTGGCCCTTCTCATAAAACGTCCAGGAAGGTTTTGGACTCAAGTTAGTTTATCTTGGCTTGGCCTGATTTTGTCTGGGATCCATCAAGTCTTAAACACGAAAGTCATCAATACCAGCTTTTATTTAACCAGCTGTCACATTTACACACACGTTTCTACAGTCTAGCTAAAGTTGATACTGGCGTTACTTTTTCTAGTTAAAGAAAATCTTTCTGAGCCAATTTTAGCTCTCTGAAAGATTTAATATATTATATATAATAAATAATATATCATATAAAATATATAAAACATTTAAATGTTTAATATACTGTATCATCATAGTCGGAACAAAACTAGGATGTGTTCCAGGATTTGATGATATTTAATTAAACCCATGTTTCCCTATACCAGCACAGAATTCCCAGTGCCACTGGCTGCAGCACAAACCCATCCTCATGTTTAACAGTTGGAGATGTGTTCTTATCATGAAACTCAAACTTGATAAAATGTCCCCAAAATAAGATTTTAGACTGCAGTTTGTTTGTCTTGCCAAGTCTCCACCAACATCACAGTACAAGAGTATCAATACCACCTTTTTATTTCCCAGCTATGACATGCAGATCATTTCCAGATCCTAGATTAAGACTATATTGACATTTCCTTCCACAGTCATCGAAAATCTTAGGCTTGAAAGTCAACTAAACAAGACATGATAAACCTGAACCAAAACACATGAACACAAATTAACAAGAACCGGGTCTGTGAATCAAAACCAGAAAGGAAACACAACAACAAGTCCTGCTGTGAGCCTGTGGGAGGCGGCTTGGCATCGCCTCGGGGGAGGGCGCGATACTGAGGCGCTGACACCCCTTATGTATATGAAATCTTCTCAATGTACTTTCGTTCAAATTTTTACAGAATTTGCTGGTAAATACCCCTTGGGCCACTGGCTGCAACACAATCCCAAAGCATGACCAATCCACCCCTGTGTTTAACAGTTGGAAAGGTGTTCTTTTTCATTATTAAACTCTGTACCTCTTTTTTTCTGCTAACCGGGTCCAAAAAGCTCTTTAACTACATCAGTCCACATGACTCCTCATTAACCTCCCAAAATAAGATTGTGGACTGCGGTTTGTTTATCCTGGCTTTGAGAGAGAGAGGAGAGGTCTGATTTTGTCAAGGATCCATTTGTTTTCTTTGCTGTCCAAGGTACTATTAAAAGTCTTCAACACTAAACTACAAATACAAAAGCATCAGCATTTTCTTTTCTGGTCCTACCTTTTTTATTGCCCAGCTGTCACACTGATAAAGAACCGCAGAAAAAAAATGTTGAGACAGATTGTTACATTTGGTGAAAGGAAGCTGTAAAAAAAACAAAAAAGCTAGATGCATTATTTACTGTTCAATAATTTAACTTTTAGGTGAGGAATAAAATCTTTGAAAAATAGCATTTCATGAGTAGTCCATAATCAAATCTATATGCAGAACAGCAGCAGCTTTAACTGAGCCTAAGGTCACTGTACCGAGTGCCAAGCGTGGCCTAGAGGGGTATAAAGCCCATTGGTTTGCTGTGGAGCTGTGGAGCACTGGACCTGGGCTCTCTAGAGTGATGGAGCTCCATCACTCCAACACTTTTGGGGTGAGTCCGATTGGTGTTTGTGATGCTCCTGTGGATAAAGCCAATCAAAACCTTACAGCTTTGGTCCAACGTCTAGTGTAAAGCCTTCTTAGAAGAGTACACACTAAAAAACTACAGGGGTTAAAAGTGGTTATTTGAGTGATGCCATAGAAGAACCACTATTGGTTCCATAAAGAACCATGCTTGTCATAGAGAATGGGGCATGGGACCAAAGCTGTGAGGATTTGATTGGCTTTAGCCACAGGAGCATCAGCATCTTTATGAGTGGCAAATGTGGTTGTTCTATGCCATCGAGTGTAGAGGGCTGGTACTGTGGTCACATATAATGTAAATGTAGTTACTACTGTCCATAAACAAGTTTCAGGTTCAAGTTTCAGGTTTATTTGTCATTTGCACAACATGTCAGGACATTTATGCATTGAAATGCTTGTGGTGAGGCTTGGGTTGATGCTCTACAGGAGGAAAAAACTATATACATACTAAACATATTAAAATAAAGTTATATAAAAATTATATTAAATAAATACAAAATACACACAAAATATACACCGAATATACAAAGACAGAAAGGATCTGTAGAAATTCTCTGATATGTACATTTATGAGATGGGTATAGTCTGAGAGAGAGTGGAGCTAAATATAAATATGTATGTTTATGTCTATTCCTGTTATATAAAGTGACTTAGTGGTGTTGTCCATAGCAGTGATATATAGAGTATTAATAATAAAGTGTCCGAGTGCAGTGGTGTTGGTGAAAGGTTCACAGCTTGTTCAGGAACCTGATGGCTTGTGGGTGGAAACTGATCATTAGCTGGTTTGTTCTGGCCTGGATGCTGCGGTACCTCCTGCCTGATGGCAGTAAGGCGAACAGGCCGTGTGCTGGGTGGCTACAGCCCAACCGGCGTCTGTTACTGTGAGAAACGATTCCAAACTTTTGAACAGTAGTGCTCATACATTATCCATGAGGCAAAATGACAACAGATTTTTGCCATCTGGTAGTTGGTTAAACCATAATGATAATCTAATACAGTGCAAATGTTAAATCTAACATTTATTTCCATACCTAACTAAATGATAATCATCATTATGCATTCTTCACTGTTGCTGTGCACTGAGGCAGAGAGAAAACATCTGAACCCTCTTGAAGGGCTCCTAACGGCAGGAATGGTATTTTTTTTTTCCTGGCCTCTCAGGCCAAGGGGCTGATTCCTGTCCCTGCATGCTCGGCCTCCAGGCTGGCGAAAGGAGCCCCTGCTTAGGGATGGCGTGCTGCCCACTGTGGACCATGCATGGTACTAACCTGAAGGCACTTGGCATAGTGGCTGGGGATGGGTCCGCTATCTGCTCAGCCTGCTGCTCCCCGCCGCCTCTCCGCACTCCGCTTCCCAGCGTTAATTAAAGTTGGATGCGACTAAAGCTTCGCGGTAAACGTCCACTGCATTCCCTCCTGGCTCCTGGCTCCCAGGCGTCACACCCCCACTGTGAAGTCATGAATGAAATTTTTGGTGTCTGGATTAGCTGGCTTCCGATGCTGCCGGACCCTCATAAACATTCTGCAAACGGACCAGAAATCTGTTGATGCAATACTGCTGTTTTGCTTGTCTAGCAGTAGGGAAGCGTATCATTAGAACTGCTGAGAATTTGGGGTGTTTGAGATTATTTTAATTGTTAAATGTTTTAAAATAGTGTTTATTTTAAATATTGATGTTTGTATTTGGGATATATGAACTTCCCATGTTCAGAATAACATTTTTATTTTTAATTGAAATTTTATTTCCAGACAAAATGTTTATTAATCAGATCAGGTTAATAAACATCACCAAATATTTTTATATATTTTTTATATTTATATAATGCTTTATCTGGAAGACAAGTTTCCAGGGTCAAGATCAATGTCGATAGTGTATTTCCATAGTTTCCACTTTCCATAGTAACGGAAAATCAGCAAAAATGCTTTTCAGCAAAAGTAGTATAATCTGACTCTCTGATATATCATCACCATCAAAAAAACTCAGTATATTCATTTTTCTGTATTATTTTATTGAATCCATGCTTCCCTCTACCAGTAAAATGCTCCCTCTGCCACTGGCTGCAACACATTCAGTTAGCAGCCTTCAGTTGTAGGTGGTTGTGGGTTCGATACCCGGACTCGGCAAGCTGCCACTGTTGGGCCCTTGAGCAAGGCCTTTTACCCTCTCTGCTCCCTGGGTGGCGCAGCAATGGGCACATGTGCTCAGTGTCCACTGTGTGTTTCACTGGTGTGTGTTCACTGCATGGCTGACAAATTCCATCTGGGTCCATCACAAATGGTCAATATCATAACATAACAGAAGCATAACATCCCATGAAGTTAGCCCACTATCACAGTCATATCAAAAATGATGACCACCCCTGGTTTAAGGTAAGTGAAGGCCACATGACCAGGACCTGACAATAGGCGAGCACCACCTACAACTGAATGTTCAACCTTTTGCTATTTGGGGGGGTGGGTCAGGTCATCTTTGCAGAAGAGAACTCTTCACCATTTGGGGTGCCCAAACGTTCGCAAGCCACTGTGCATTTGTAGGTGTGTGTGTGTGTGTGTGTGTGTGTGTGTGTGTGTGTTTTGCCCTGAACTTGTTGTAGGATTAAATAAGAGCTTGTAGGTTTTAACTCTCCGTCCTGAAGAAACTGGGCCTGGCTGTGTACTCAGGACCAAATGCCTGGGGTATTCTTCCTTTTTTCCCCTCGTCCAGGTTTGCCCACTTTCTATTTTAGTCACATCTTCCTCTCCTGCTCTCCCTCTCTCTCCCTTCCTTGCTCACTCGACAACTCTTTCCACCAGGCAGAGGAGAGGAGCACTTCAGCTCAAGAGATAGCAAGACAAGCTTACAAGAAGCAAAGACAAGCTTGTGTACAATTACGTGTAATGACACACACACACACACACTTTTTGTCTAAAGGAAGTGTCCAGCTTGTCTGCTGAGATGAGATACATATGAAATATTACCCAAGTGAACCAAACAGTGTAGGGGGATGTAAACTAGCCCATTCGTCTCATTTGAGGGTCTTCATTTCGTCATCTCGGTGGATGGAAACCACTGTCAAGTCAGGCATCTACTGTAGAACTAGGCATCTGGGTCACTGAGTCCTATCAGTGTTACAGTGGCTGGGGAGGGGGGGGGGCTTATTATATGCACACATCTACTATTTAGGTTTTGTTCCACACTGGAATACATACACAGATCAGCCATAACATTAACACCACCACCTGCTCACTACTGAGTAGGTCCCACTGTTCCATCAATGTGCCATCACAACGGGTCTGAACATTCGAGGCATGGACTCCACAAGACCTCTGAAGGTGTCCTGTGATACCTGGCACCAAGAATGTTAGCAGCAGCTCCTTTAAGTCCTGTGAGGTGACTCATCGTAGCAAGACGTGGTGGAGGGTGTTCGGTATAGAGGGTTACCCAGTCCTCTGGCATCACTTGGCTCATTGGGTCCCACTGTTATGTCAAGTCTGGTCTAGGGGAAGGGTGGTAGCATTACCACAGAAACCGGTAACTTTGTGGGATGTTCTAGAGCCGCTGTAGCCAAGGTCTACTGATGAAGGTGGCCCATTGATGTTCCAGAGGGGACATCACAGCGAATCCAGCAAGTGGTACAGAGCAATCGGCGCACCAGTATACGGCAGCTAACCTCTACAATGAACACCTTCCATCACCTAATGCTACTTAGGCTATTTTGCTTGCTATGCTATTCCTCACAATGGTGAGGGGTTCACCCAAGGCTCCATAGAAGCTAGAACCGCCACTGGGTAGTGTGAGAAGCAGAAGTCTTGCAGGTGGGAGTTGCGTATGTACTTGTATTAACAAGCTTCAGAATTTACATAAAAGTTAGACAGGATTAAAGACAAGCGTTCAAAACTAAACTTCATAACCTGGGGGATATTATTTGTGCCATTACTCCTGAAACGCTCTTTTACCATCATACAGCTTAATGGCAGTATTTAGAAATAATTGCTATGAATTGCCGTCAGTTCTAGCAGGTGGCGTTAAGAGGGCCTATCTATTCCTTATAATTGAATTATAGTAAAAACTCAGGGTTTTTTTTATGAAATATTGCTTGTAATTAATGTCAGCTGCAAACACTAACCGAGGTAAATGGGGTTCATCTCGCTGTTTGTAAATATGCAGTTTCAGAAGACATACTGCAGGCTGCTCCCTCTGCAGATTCATCAAAGTGTGACAAAAGTGGCAGCGCGTTTTGTTCCGGATGCCACAAAGTGCACAAAGCAGAGAGAAAAGATGGGGCGAGACCATGCAGCTCCAGACGTTTGCTAACGAGACACCTTGTTTACTTTTCTGGATTTGCAAGTTCACCAGATCTATTTCTGACGACCAGATTTTATTTTTTCCCGGAGATTCCTGCAGATCTCTAAGCGATAATTAGGATTCTTATTTAGCGCCATTTCATTAGGAGGTGCACCCTGGAGGTTCTTCAGTCACTTATGGAGGTCTCAGTGCTTCCTCATGTTATTGGCTATATGCATGACATTTCTCTGTTTGAGTCTTGGTTTTTCACAGGGGGTTTTCCTCATGGTCTACTTTTGAGTCTTGGTTTTTCTCAGGGGTTCTTCCTCATGGTCTACTTTTGAGTCTTGGTGCTCTTATGAACATTCTTCTTTTCAAACTTGGTTCTTCTCAGGGGTTTGTCCTCATGCTCTTCGAAAGTTCTTCTGTTGAGTGTTGGTTCTTCTCAGGGGTTCTTCCTCATGGGCTACTTTTGAGTCTTGGTTCTTCTCAGAAGTTCTTATGCTCTTATGAACATTCTCCTTTTCAAACTTGGTTCTTCTCAGGGGTTCTTCCTCATACTCTTCGATAGGTCTTCTATTGAGTCTTGACTTTTCCCTTATGGTCTACTTTTGAGTCTGGGTTCTTCTCAGAGGTTCGTATGCCCTTATAAAGTTTCTCCTTTTAAACTTCCTCATACTCTTCGATATGTCTTCTATTGAGTCTTGGCTTTTCTCAGGGGTTTTTCCTCATGGTCTACTTTTGATTCTTGGTACTTCCTTATGCTTTTGCAGGTTCTTCTGTTGATTCTTGGTTCTTCTTAATGGTTCTTCCTTATGCTCTTATGGAGGTTTGTCCTTTTAAAACTTAGTTCCTCTTAGTGGTTCTTCGTTATGCTCTTTGAGAATTCATCTGCTGAGTCTTGGTTCTTCTCAGTGGCTGTTCCTTGAGCTCTTAGAGGTTACTCTTTTTTTAGTCTTGGTTTCTCCTCAGCAGTTCTTCCTTGTTCTCTTGGAGAGTTCTTATTTTGAGTCTTGGTTAGCTCTTCTTCCTGTTATTAGATTTTTCTTTTTAATTCTTGGTTTGTCTCATTGCTCACTCCTCATGCTCTTATTCAGTGTCTTATTTTGATTCTTGGTTCTTTCTCATGCTCCTGTGGAGTGTCTTCTTTCAATCGGGGCGCTAGGAAGTTTTCATTTTGAGTCTTGGTTCTTTTCAGTGGCTGTTCCTCAAGCTCTTAGAGTGTTCTCCTTTTGAGACTTAGTGTTTAGTCCTCATGCTCTTATTAACTGTCTCTTTTGGATCTTGGTTCTTCTCAGTGGTTCTTCCTCATGCTTTTTGCAGGTTCTTCTGTTGAGTCTTGATTCCTCTTAGTGGTTCTTCCCTATGCTCTTTGAGAATTCATCTGTTGAGTCTTGGTTCTTCTCAGTGGCTGTTTCTCAAGCTCTCAGAAAGTTCTCCTTTTGAGTCTTAGTGTTTAGTCCTCATTCTCTTATTAATGGTCTCTTTTGGATTATTGGTTCTTCTATTGAGTCTTGGTTTTTCTCAGGGGTTCTTCCTTATGCTCTTATGAGGTTTCTCCTTTTCAAACTTGGTTCCTCTTAGTGGTTCTTCCTTATGCTCTTTGAGAATTCACCTGTTGAGTCTTGGTTCTTCTCAGTGGCTGTGTCTTGAGCTCTTAGAAATGACTCTTTTTGTTAGTCTTAGTTTCTTCAAAGGTTCTTCCTTGTTTTCTTCTTTTAATTCTTGGTTAGTCTCATTGCTTACTCCTCAAGCTCTTAGAGAGTTCTCCTTTTGAGTCTTAGTGTTTTGTCCTCATGCTCTTATTAACTGTCTATTTTGGATTCGTGGTTCTTCTCAGTGGTTCTTCCTCATGTTCTTAGAGCATTCTGCATCTTGGTTCCTTTGATTGTGTTTTCCTCGTGCTCTTATTAAGTCTCTCTTTTTGAGTCTTGGTTGTTTTCAGTGGTTGTTCCTCACGTTCTTCACAAGTTTATTGTTTGAGTCTTGGTTCCTTTCAGAACCCGCCATTGCTATAGCTTTAACAAGGCACTGGTTATATCTATAAACCCATGGTTCTTTTGCCTAGTAAAATGGTTCTCATTGCCTGTTTTTTTGTAGTAAATATGGTTCTTAATAGCACCAAAAAGGCCTCTACCATTGTCCACACGATCCAAGAACTCTCATTAGTACGTAGAACCGTTTTAACGAAGTGCGCACCATTTGTTTAAATGAAATGAGGCAATACTCTATTATTCAAACTTTAATGTTGACACTTGACGAAGCCATTGGCACTGCAACGCCTCCATTAGAAGCAGTATTATGTGACTCATTACCTTTAACGACTGGAGTAAGCTCGGCTTAGCAGGGTAAGACCTCGCCTGTGGTTCAAGAGGTCAGCTACTCCGATCCCTGCTGAAGGCTGCCACTGCTGTGGCCTTGAGCAAGGCACTTAACCCCAAGCTGCTCCAGCAGGAACCGGCCCTGTGGGGGGCTAATGCAAGTTGCCTTGGTCAAAAGCGTCCAGCCAAAGAAAAATACGATCGAGGCTCAGTAACATTAATCAGAGCCGGTTTCAAAAGAGTAAAAATGAGGAAGCGGAAATGGCATGATTAGCTTAAGGGGCTTGCCTACAGTCAAATGGTTGTGGTGCCCCCCAACCACCCATCGAGTGTGCATGCTGTTCCTTTGCTTTTTCTTCTTTCTTTCTTTCTTTTAAATCAGACTCAACTTTTTTCCACTGCCACAGGGATCCCAAAGAACCGAAATGTCATTATTCCAAGGGGGAGATGGTCAACGAACCCTACCTGACCTATAGAGGGGCAATGTAGCGTTGCACCAAAGCCTATTATACCAGAAAAGCTTGAAAAAAAGAAAAAACCCTACAGACACTTTTCAAAAACCTCATTTTCTGACTTACAGACAGTGGCCGATGGCTGAATGTGTCTTTCTGAGCCATTTTCTACTACAGTGGTCGAGATTTCAATGGCCTCCAAAGGTGTCAAATGAAGACCTTCTTGCATTCCAGGTCTCATTCCTCGTCTGGAGCGGTTTTCTTCTCAATCCCTCAGTGTCACGGGATGTCTGATTTCCCTATTGTGGCCCAATATCGTGCTTTTAATATCCCGTTAACCAACTATGAGTATGGAATGTGACAAGCGGACAAAAAGGAAGCTGGCGATTCGATAAAGGAGCTTTAGAAGTCTGGTGAAGAGCTTGTGGAGGAACCCCTTCAGACGGCTGCCCAGGATCGGCTGAATAGATTTCTTTATAGGCCTGGAAGCTTCGGAGCACTTGTCGTGCGCTCAGAGCGTCGGCGCTGGTGCTGAAACCCTGTCTGGGGGCGTGAAAGAGTGACACCGGCCTTGGCCTTGCGACTCCAAGGCTGTCTGCCTCTCTCTCGCTCACCGCCGTCTACCAACCCACTATTGAATAAATGAATGACATCCAGAGGGAGCCGACACTAAATGTGTGACAAAGGAGGGAAAGAGTGAACGGGCGAGAGTGGGAGAGATGGCGTAGGAGAGAGATGGAGAGACAGAAATGCAGAAAGAGTGCGCATGGGGGGTTTTATGGTTGTATTTATTCTTTGAGTGAATAAAAACCTCTTTGAAACTTCTAAAATAGAAGAGTTGTACTGAATTTCCTACGGAAAAACTGAATGTTTTATGGATGTGAATCTTATTTCTTACTGCATTAATATATATATATATATATATATATATATATATATAAAACCTGTACACATTGTAATGGTTTGGGTCTATCTAGTAAAACCCTGTGTACAGCAGCCATAGACAGTCTCTATATCTACACTCTCTCTATATCAACTTCCAGGCAGTGGCTAGGCTGTTGCCACATGGTCACTATGGTGAAGCTGTTGCCATGGTATTTTACATGCTTGCTAAGGTGTTGCAATGGTGTTTCATGTGGTTGCTTCTGCAGTTGCTATTCTATTTCAGGTGGTTGCTAAGATGCCCAGTTGGTTGCTAAGTGCCCAGAGAATAGAGGTGTTTCCAGTAAGTGTCCAGATGTATATAATAACTTCCAGGCAGTTGCTAGGCTGTTGCTATGTGGTTGCTACTGTGAAACTATGTTTGTTGTGGTATTTTTTTGGTGGTTGCTAAGGTGCCACAGGTGGTTGGACCAGTGATGGTAGGTGATTGCTAGGCTGTTGCTATGTGGTCACTTTGCGGAAACTGTGTTTGCTGTGGTATTTTAGGTGGTTGCTAAGGTGCCCCAGGTGGTCGAACCAGTGATGCTAGGTGATTGCTAGGCTGTTGCTATGTGGTATATTGTATAGTGTGTTTGCTGTGGTATTTTAGGTGATGCTAGGTGGTTGCTAGGCAGTCACTCAGGTCCTTGCTAAGTTGCCAGTGGTTACACCTACAAAGTAGGTGTTTCTAATAAGTGGCCAGTAAGTGGAAATAAAATGTAGCGAGTAAAATGTGATTGTTTAGTGGGTGTATATTAACTTCCAGGCTGTTGCTACGTGGTCACTATGATGGAACTGTTTTTGCTAAGTTGACCTGGTGGTTGCTATAGCAGTTTTTTATTTTTTTTTTATTTTAAATAGTTGCCAGGGTGTTGATAAATGGATGCTATGGTGTAGGGTGTACTACTGCATGTGCTATTGCAGTTGCTATATTTTAGGCATTTCTGGTGGTTGTTAAGGTGCCCTTGGTGGTTGCTGTAGTACCCCATGTGGCCAACTGAGTGTTGATAGTGTCACTTATAGCTTAAGCTATATTTCTGGCAATGCTTTGTGAAATACACTCCGCTGTCAGCAGTAGATGTATAACACCTGGCTATCACAGCGCTTTAGGAGTGTGTGCTCGGCAGTTAGAATCTGGTTCTGTTTATTCTCCTTCATATAAGTCTCAATGGAGATTAAGTGCCAACTCAGCAAGACGGATGCCTCGGTGGTTTGTGATAAAGTGCCACTCTCACAATATTTGGAGGCGCTAAAAACCCCACTGTAGGGAGTCTGAATTTGGTTCAATATTAATACCTGGTAAAGCAGGCTGAGCACATCAGCTCTTCTGGGTCAACCGGCGCTTTTAAAAGGAAACGGCAGAAAGTGGATGATCTAAACAGTGTGTAAATCCAACCTGAGGCAGAGAACTGCAGGACAGAGTTCCTGCCTTCTGCAAAAACAGCCCCTTCAGCAGCCACACCTCGAGAAGTTTTGTCTTTTCATCGCGTCTGCTGGCTTGCTTGCATAATACGTTTTAAAAGTAGAAACGGCGATGCCTTTCACGGTTCGCTTTCAAAGTTGTTTTCTGAAGCCCAAAAGCTCATTGAAGTGCAGTTAAAGCTACTTTGGGGCTTTGACAGTTATAGTGCGTTTGACGGTAATGAGCGTTGCAGGTGTACCATGATGTTGACAGCAGTGAAAGACTGACGTGACTAACATTTAAAGCCCATGCCCTGCGTTGTAAAGGGTAAAATTAACCGAAGTGTTTTCTTCAGACATGTGGCTGATGGAGAGACACAGCAAGGGGAAGAGAGTTTAACTAGGATGAAACTGGGGTGTTTTAGCTAAATGGTTGCTATACTATTTTAGCAGGTGGGTGTTATGCTGTTGCTATGGTGGTTGTCATGGTATTTCAGGTGGTTGCTAAGGTGTTGCTAAGGTGTTCCATGTGGTTGATACTGCAGATGGTCGCTAAGGTGCCCCCCAGTGGTTGCTTCAGCAATGCTAGGTGATTGCTAAAGTGTCCCAGGTGGTTTGCTAGGACGTTCCAGGTGGGTGTTATGATATCTGAAGTTGTTCCAATGCTGTTGCTATGGTGGTTGTCATGGTATTTCAGGTGGTTGCTACGGTGTTGCTAAGGTGTTCCATGTGGTTGATCCTGCAGATGGTCGCTAAGATGCCCCCCAGTGGTTGCTTCAGCAATGCTAGGTGATTGCTAAGGTGTCCCAGGTGGTTTGCTAGGACGTTCCAGGTGGGTGTTATGACATCTGAAGTTGTTCCAATGCTGTTGCTATGGTGGTTGTCATGGTATTTCAAGTGGTTGCAAAGGTGTTCCATATGGCTGCTACTGCAGTTGCTATTGTATTTAAGGTGGTTGCTAAGGTGCCCCAGTGGTTGCTCCAACAATGCTAGATGATTGCTAAGGTGTCCCAGGTGGTTTGCTAGGACGTTCCAGGTTGGTGTTATGATATCTGAAGTTGTTCCAATGCTGTTATGGTGGTTGTCAAGGTATTTCAGGTGGTTGCTACTGCAGTTGCTATTTAAGGTGGTTGCTTAGGTGCCCCAGGTGCTTGTTCCAGCAATACAAGGTGGCTGCTACAGTGTGGCTAGGTGGTTGCAATGTTATCCCAGATTGCTAAGGTGTTGCTAGGTGGTTGCTATGGTATCTCAGGGGGTTGCTAGGTCTCCCAAGTGGTTACTAAGTGGCTAGCAAGTGGACATACAAAGAAGGTGTTTCTAATAAAACAAAAGTGGCCAATGAGTGGATGTACAAAGTAGGATTTTCCAATAAAGTGGCCAGTCACTTGATGTACAAAATAGGGGTCCCCTATTAAAATGGCCAGTCACTCAATGTATACAGTATGTGTTTCTAATAAAGTGGCCAGTTATTGATGTACAGAGTAGGGGTTTATAATAAAGTGGCCAGTTATTGATGTACAAAGTAGGGGTTTCTGTTAAAGTGGCCAGTTACTCAATGTATAAAGTATGTGTTTCTAATAAAGTGGCCACTAGTTTGATGCAAAAAGTACAGGTTTCTAATAAGGTGGCCAGCTACTCAATTTATAAAGTATGTGTTTCTAATAAAGTGGCCGCTTATTGGATGCACAAAGTATGTGTTTCTAATAAAGTGGCCAGTTATTGATGTACAAAGTAGGGGTTTCTGTTAAAGTGGCCAGTTACTCAATGTATAAAGTATGTGTTTCTAATAAAGTGGCCGCTTATTGGATACACAAAGTATGGGTTTCTAAAAAAGTGGCCACTAGTTTGATGCACATAGTATGTGTTTCTAATAAAGTGGCCACTAGTTTGATGCACAAAGTATGTGTTTCTAATAAAGTGGCCACTTAATTGATGCACAAAGTGTAAATTATTTATTTATCTAAATTTTTGTAACTGAGTGTCCTGCTGTCACACGGTGAATTTCCCCACTGCGGGACTAATAAAGGGCTATCTTATCTTATCTTAAGTATGTGTTTCTAATAAAGTGGCCACTTACTGGATGCACAAACTATGGGTTTCTAATAAAGTGGCCACTTACTGGATGCACAAAGTATGGGTTTCTAATAAAGTGGCCCCTTACTGGATGCACAAAGTATGGGTTTCTAATAAAGTGGCCAGATACTTGATGTACAACGTATGGGTTTCTAATAAAGTGGCCAGTTATTCAATTTATGAAGTATGGCTTTCTAATAAAGTGGCCAGTTACTCAGAGCACAAAGCAGGTGTTTCTAATAAAGTGGACACATGCGTTCTCTTTTGCAGGATTCTGTACTTTGCTGGCTGAGCAGCATGGTGGCTGCTTTATCGATTCCCTGGTTCTGAAGACATTCAGGAATCAATCAGGACAAGAGTCAAAAAGAATTAAGAGTAATTTGCCTCTACACTCGCTCTGCCTGGAGCTGCTCCGCACTTGTTGAGCTACTTTAAGGCTCAGTCGTAACTTGCTCTTTGTCCTAATGACTGCATTACTGCGAGAGTGATGCCGGCATTAGCCTGACATGACGTTGTCTTGGAGCGACCTGCTGTTTAAGTAATAGCTCGTGGTATCTCATAAATAATTTTGATTATTGAGGGGTGGGAGGGGGACGGCAACCCCCTGGGGTACTTATTCGATTTATCATGCAAGAGAAGACAGGTTAGAAGAGGCGAGCGCTATTATAGCCAAAGCTAGCCGAGCAAAGCCGCAAAATTAAAACATGATTAGGTTTGGAAAGGAGGGGGGGGGGGGGGAGTGAAAATGATCAACATCAGTGGTAAAATGGGTTTGTTCGCTCCTTTGGGAAGAATTAGCTTTAATGAAAGATGGAAGGAGGATAGCATGAAGACAGAGCGGCCTACTGTGAAACGGCTGTGTTCAAAAAGTATGACGGTGGTGTACAGGGGCGCTGGGCACCATGAACAATTCTGCCAAAATACTCCATTAATACCCATTAATACCCAAGGGCCAGTTTTTAAGGCCCAGAATGGGTTAATAATTTGAGGGTGCCAGAGGGGCTGGTTTGGGTATCACATCTTGAACTGCTGATCTCTTGGGATTAAGGAGCCATATGGAGCCAACCTGCCTCGTCCTGCTGCTGAGGCACAGAGATGGTAGGGTCAAAAGTTGGGACCAACGACATGAATCCATGAAGCCAACCTGCCTCGTCCTGCTGCTGAGGCACAGAGATGGGAGGGTCAGAAATTGGAACCAACATGAATCCATGAAGCCAACCTGCCCCATCCCAATTTCTGCTGAGGCACAGAGATGGGAGGGTCAGAAATTGGAACCAACATGAATCCATGGAGCCAACCTGCCTCGTCTCAATTTCTTCTGGGGCACAGAGATGGTAGGGTCAGAAATTGGGACCAACAACATGAATCCATGAAGCCAACCTGCCTCGTCTCAATTTCTGCTGGGGCACAGAGATGGTAGGGGCAAAATTTCGGACCAACGACATGAATCCATGAAGCCAACCTGCCTCGTCTCAATTTCTGCTGGGGCACAGAGATGGTAGGGGCAAAATTTGGGACCA
This sequence comes from Salminus brasiliensis, assembly GCF_030463535.1. NCBI lineage: Eukaryota > Metazoa > Chordata > Actinopteri > Characiformes > Bryconidae > Salminus > Salminus brasiliensis. The sequence continues at coordinate 4,680,308 of NC_132897.1, forward strand.
GCCACATGAATCCATGAAGCCAACCTGCCTCGTCTCAATTTCTGCTGGGGCACAGAGATGGTAGGGGCAAAATTTGGGACCAGCCACATGAATCCATGGAACCAACCTGCCTCGGTGGTGTAATGGTGTGGGGGGTCTTTTTTTGGTACTATTTGGGCCTGTTAACACCAATCAATGCCACACTGCCTATTTGAGTAAAGTTGCTGACCATTTGCAACCCTTCATGACCACAGTTTACCCATCTTCTAAGAGCTACCTCCAGCCTGATGATGCCAATGAGGACAATGAGCTCAGTGTTCTTCAGCAGCCTTAGCAGGCAGCAGATCTGACTTCTGTAGAGCGGCTTTGGGATGTGGTAGAACAGGAGATGCTCAGCATGAGAAGTTCTTCTCATAATTTCACGATCCAATCATGTCAACATGGACCAGAATCTAAAAGGACTGTTCCCATCTTGGAGAAGCCATGGCCAAGCCTGTTCTGAGAGCAAACCAAGGCTCCGACTCCAAGCTTTAATTGTCAGCAATTAACTTGGCATGGAATGCCAGATGTTGATGAGAGATCCAGGCCTTCGCATTTGCTGCCCAGCAGTTGGAAATATTAAAGAGCCCCCGTGACCTTCTTGTCTTTCAACATCCTTGAAATGGAAAAAGCGTCCTTTCTTTCAACACTTGCCTTTTGTTGGAGATTTCAAAAGGCAGACACGAGCATAACCCGGCCAACCCTGGCAGGCCGAGCGTTGTTCTATTCATGATCTGGGGCCGAATCGGGGAAACAGAGGGCATTTGTCTTCTCTTAGTGTCCGTTGCTGAGTAACAGCGAGGGTTTCCAACTGTTGCTGCTTTGGCGGGGTTGGCATTTGAGCCGCGCTTGGCGATGCATCATAGTGATGGATGGAGGGTTATTTACAACAACAAAGGACAGGCTACAAAGGAGAGGGAATGAGTTTATTCTCCGCAGCCCCACAGATCATTCTGGAAGATCTGCCAAGAATACATGCCCTCCATCATCAGCGAGGGACGCCCGCGTGGCGCAGATGGTGAAGCAAGGCCGCCATATGCCCCTGCCAGGTTGCCCACCTGCCTGGGCATACCATAATGGCACAGCCTTAAATTTCCATCAATTGTCAATTGCTGGGGAAATGCTTTTTTGTCATAAATGTAAAAAAAAAATAAAAAAAAAAAAATAAAATAAAAACCTTGTTGCTAGGTGGTTGCTATGGTATCTCAGGGGGTTGCTAGGTATCCCAAGTGGTTACTAAGTGGATAGCAAGTGGACATACAAAGAAGGTGTTTCTAATAAAACAAAAGTGGCCAATGAGTGGATGTACAAAATAGAGTTTTCCAATATTACGGCCAGTTACTGATGTACATGAGTAGGGGTTTCTATTAAAGTGGCCACTTACTGGATGCACAAAGTATGTGTTTCTAATAAAGTGGCCACTTACTGGATGCACAAAGTATGAGTTTCTAATAAAGTGGCCAGTTACTTGATGTAAAAAAATATGGGTTCCCTATTAAAATGGCCAGTTACTCAATGTATAAAGTATGTGTTTCTAATAAAGTGGCCACTAGTTTGACGCACAAACTATGTGTTTCTAATAAAGTGACCGCTTATTGGATGCACAAAGTATGGGTTTCTAATAAAGTGGCCAGTTATTGATGTACAGAGTAGGGGGTTCATCAAAAAAAAAAAAAAAATAATAAAAAAAAAAAATCCGCTATTAGCAAAAAAAAAAAATAGATCCTGGATCTCAGTTTGGTCAACAATCCATACAGAGCTGAGCCTCAAAAACATCAGTAAATGAGCTGCAGCAGAAAACTGATTAAATACTGTAATAAGTATAGCCTGTGGCTCCACCCCCTCAACCTGTTTACTGTTTAGAACTCCTCCTATCACACAACATCCCCAGTCTGGAAAGTTTTCAACAATGGAGCACTGAGCCCTTCCCAGGATTTGATCTTCTCACTCTTGATGAGCAGCAGTTAGACCGTAGGGCCGGTCTACACTACAAATAAATGTGCTACAAATGGTTCTTTGAGCGATGCTATAGAAGATCCACTTTTGTGAGAACCACGGTAAGAGTTCTTCAAACTCACACATCTCTATGACAAATATGGTTCTTCATGAAACCAAAAGTGTTTTTTCTACGACATACGTCAAAGGATACATTTGTAGCACTTTTTTTTGAAGTATGTAGAGCTGTGAAATTCCACTACATACAAACACAGTTCTAAGTACATTTATCTTTCTGTTCTTTCTTGGACGTAGAGATGTACACTGAGGCGTCACAGCTCTAGAGTGGAGCAACTGTCTAACTGCCTAGTCCAAATCCCATCAACACATTTACCCTCTATGATGAGGACTGAGAATAGGACGGCCTTGTGATCGGGGGAGATCTAATCTGCTGATGGGAATAACTCTAAACAGGTTGAGGGGGCGGAGCCACATACTAAACAGCTTCCACAGTATTGAATCAGTTTCAGCTGCAGCTCATTTACATGTATTGTTGACCAAGTTTTGAGAACTTTTGACTGAACCGAGTTGAGTTGACTCAAAAAACAGCTGTTGATGAGAGATCCAGGCCTTCGCATTTGCTGCCCAGCAGTTGGAAATATTAAAGAGCCCCCGTGACCTTCTTGTCTTTCAACATCCTTGAAATGGAAAAAGCGTCCTTTCTTTCAACACTTGCCTTTTGTTGGAGATTTCAAAAGGCAGACACGAGCATAACCCGGCCAACCCTGGCAGGCCGAGCGTTGTTCTATTCATGATCTGGGGGCGAATCGGGGAAACAGAGGGCATTTGTCTTCTCTTAGTGTCCGTTGCTGAGTAACAGCGAGGGTTTCCAACTGTTGCTGCTTTGGCGGGGTTGGCATTTGAGCCGCGCTTGGCGATGCATCATAGTGATGGATGGAGGGTTATTTACAACAACAAAGGACAGGCTACAAAGGAGAGGGAATGAGTTTATTCTCCGCAGCCCCACAGATCATTCTGGAAGATCTGCCAAGAATACATGCCCTCCATCATCAGCGAGGGACGCCCGCGTGGCGCAGATGGTGAAGCAAGGCCGCCATATGCCCCTGCCAGGTTGCCCACCTGCCTGGGCATACCATAATGGCACAGCCTTAAATTTCCATCAATTGTCAATTGCTGGGGAAATGCTTTTTTGTCATAAATGTAAAAAAAAAATAAAAAAAAAAAAATAAAATAAAAACCTTGTTGCTAGGTGGTTGCTATGGTATCTCAGGGGGTTGCTAGGTATCCCAAGTGGTTACTAAGTGGATAGCAAGTGGACATACAAAGAAGGTGTTTCTAATAAAACAAAAGTGGCCAATGAGTGGATGTACAAAATAGAGTTTTCCAATATTACGGCCAGTTACTGATGTACATGAGTAGGGGTTTCTATTAAAGTGGCCACTTACTGGATGCACAAAGTATGTGTTTCTAATAAAGTGGCCACTTACTGGATGCACAAAGTATGAGTTTCTAATAAAGTGGCCAGTTACTTGATGTAAAAAAATATGGGTTCCCTATTAAAATGGCCAGTTACTCAATGTATAAAGTATGTGTTTCTAATAAAGTGGCCACTAGTTTGACGCACAAACTATGTGTTTCTAATAAAGTGACCGCTTATTGGATGCACAAAGTATGGGTTTCTAATAAAGTGGCCAGTTATTGATGTACAGAGTAGGGGGTTCATCAAAAAAAAAAAAAAAATAATAAAAAAAAAAAATCCGCTATTAGCAAAAAAAAAAAATAGATCCTGGATCTCAGTTTGGTCAACAATCCATACAGAGCTGAGCCTCAAAAACATCAGTAAATGAGCTGCAGCAGAAAACTGATTAAATACTGTAATAAGTATAGCCTGTGGCTCCACCCCCTCAACCTGTTTACTGTTTAGAACTCCTCCTATCACACAACATCCCCAGTCTGGAAAGTTTTCAACAATGGAGCACTGAGCCCTTCCCAGGATTTGATCTTCTCACTCTTGATGAGCAGCAGTTAGACCGTAGGGCCGGTCTACACTACAAATAAATGTGCTACAAATGGTTCTTTGAGCGATGCTATAGAAGATCCACTTTTGTGAGAACCACGGTAAGAGTTCTTCAAACTCACACATCTCTATGACAAATATGGTTCTTCATGAAACCAAAAGTGTTTTTTCTACGACATACGTCAAAGGATACATTTGTAGCACTTTTTTTTGAAGTATGTAGAGCTGTGAAATTCCACTACATACAAACACAGTTCTAAGTACATTTATCTTTCTGTTCTTTCTTGGACGTAGAGATGTACACTGAGGCGTCACAGCTCTAGAGTGGAGCAACTGTCTAACTGCCTAGTCCAAATCCCATCAACACATTTACCCTCTATGATGAGGACTGAGAATAGGACGGCCTTGTGATCGGGGGAGATCTAATCTGCTGATGGGAATAACTCTAAACAGGTTGAGGGGGCGGAGCCACATACTAAACAGCTTCCACAGTATTGAATCAGTTTCAGCTGCAGCTCATTTACATGTATTGTTGACCAAGTTTTGAGAACTTTTGACTGAACCGAGTTGAGTTGACTCAAAAAACAGCAGTTCGGCCTTGTTTATAGTTGCGAAGAACCTCCTAAAATAGCTTCATACAGTACCCTATATGCTTCCTCCGTTTTTTTGGTACCTCTTCGAACCCGTTTTTTGCTTAGTGTGGATGTTTTTGTTTCCTTCAGCTCCATTTATCGTGACACGGCAATTAACTTGGCACGAAATGTGGTCGGTTCCGCATGACGTCGCCTGTGTTGGAGAAGCAATTGGATCCCATGTCATACTTCACAATGCACTGTTGTCTGATGAAAAGGTTATGGGGCGTTAAAGATACGCTCACAATGCTATCATATTTTCTCTGTGTTTTCCGAGCTGAAGGGAAGAGAGAGAGAGAGTGAGCGAGAGACAGAGACAGAGACAGAAAGTGAGGAAGTGTCAGGCACGGCAGGCAGTGGAAGTGCAAAGTCCATGGAATGAAGGGAATAGCATAAAAGATCCACAGCGTGTCAGAAAATAGTTTACTGCAACTTTTCCTCACCATCACATGCAGTAAAAATAACCGTACGGCATCAATAATACATTTGCCGATTTCAGCTCGTAACAGGAACGCTGCCTCTCAGTGCTTAAAGAAATAAAGGGGGGGATGACATGTCCTATGTGAATGTGGTTCGAGTAATGATTTCAAACACTGGATCATAAATACTGAATAACAGATGGTGAGAGAGAAATATTTTTTTTACTTACTGAACAATACTTTATTTTACAGTCCTAAAAGTTCTAGATATGGACTAGATAATGTGTGTGAGGTAATTAGGAAATCATTTTGGGTACCATGAAGGTCAGTAATAATTGCACTGATTAACTACTAATCCAAAAATAATTCCAATGCTATCTCATAATTGAACAACTACTGAGTAACAGGGTGGTGAGTGCAAACACATTAAAGCCGAGTCTGAAACTGTGCCCTATTGCCTACCTAGTGCCCTATTTTTGTAACAGTGTCCAAAGACATAGTGCCGAATTGTCAGTGCACTGTAACAATCCCAACATGCACTACAATATATAGTGTACAAACAATGTACACTAAAAGGACATGGATTACCCATAATCCATTGTGTTGGACACTTCTTGAATTCTGTTCCCCATCATAGTGCTCTATATATAATGACCTGGATTTTCACATGCAGGGGACAGAGCATAGACCACAGGTAAAAATTCATTGTAAATGTTTGCCCATGGGCTCCCCCTACAGTCAGGGAGTGTAATTCCCTTTTACTCCACTGCTGTAAATACAAATTGCACTCATGGACCAGCATAACATTTATGCATAAGATGTATAAAACTAAAAGTGCACCCCACAAAATGTGGAACATTTGCACATTTAGGTGTAGGTGTAGGTTAGGGTAAGTTTAGGTTAGGTTAAGTTTAGGTTAGGTTAATGTTGGAATTAGGTTTAGGTGTAGGTTTAAAATTGCACCATGGTCCTGGTGTACTCTGTATGTAGCTGAAATGACAATAAAACCCACTTGACTTGACTTTGACGTTTAGGTCAAAGTGTAGGTTAGGCTAATTAGAATTAGGTTTGGTTGTAGTAGGTTAGGTTAAGGTGTAGATTTATGTTAGGTTATGTTTAGATTAGGCTAAGTTCTAGTTAGGTTTAGGTGTAGTAGGTCAAGTTTAGGTTGAGGTGTAGGCTGAGGTTAGGTTAATGCTGGAATTAGGTTTAGGTGTCGTAGGCCAAGTTTAGGTTGAGGTGTAGGCTGAGGTTAGGTTAATGCTGGAATTAGGTTTAGGTGTCGTAGGCCAAGTTTAGGTTGAGGTGTGGGCTGAGGTTAGATTAATATTGGAATTAGGTTTAGGTGTAGTCTGTCAAGTTTAGGTTGAGGTGTGTTTAGGTTAGGTTACGTGTAGTTTAGGTTAAAGTTAGAATTAAGTTTAGGTGTAGTAGATTAAGGTGTAGGTTTAGTTTAGGTTAATGTTGCAAATAGCTTTGGGTGTAGTAAGTTAAGTTTAGGTCAAAGTTTAAATTTGATTAATTAGACTTAGGTTTGGTTGTAGTAGGTTGGGTTTAGGTTAAGGTGTAGGTTTATGTTAGGTTATGTTTAGGCTACATTCTAGGTAGGTTTAGGTGTGTTTAGGTTAGGTTAAGTTTAGCTTAGGTTAATGTTGGAATTAGGTTTAGGTGTAGTCGGTTAAGTTTAGGTTAGGTTGTGGTTGCTTCGTACCTTTTGCCGGCCACAGCAAAGAAAAAGCCGGGGTTGTGAGGCCTGGTTTCTGAAGCAGCTCGTATTGCCATAATACTGGAGGTGACGAGCTGCTCTCTAGTATCAACACCACCATACTCTCCCATTGCGTTTTTACCGTTTGATCAGCATTGACTAGAGCCTTCTGTAGAGGGCGGATTTTGGGGGTGTAAATATAATTATATATATATATATATATATATATATATATATATATATATATATATATATATATATATATATATGAATATAATGGCAAACTGAGGGTTGAGGTTCACGATTCGTCACGTCCATGTACTGAACTCTCATTATTCAGTTATGCTCAAGAAAGTACAGGTAACACTTGGAGATAACAGACCTGAATTCTCCCTGTGCAACAGCCTTATTGCCTTATTGTGTTGATAATGCCTATTTATTATGTTCATACATCAAAGACATAAAATAAATAAATAAATCAAATCAATCAATCAACCTACATCTCAGAAAAACTCTTAATGTAATCACGCAAATTACGTTGTAGCATTGTTATTGATATTTCTGAAATTTCTGAATACTGGTGGCTATAAAGGAACGAAAAGGCAGGAATAGAGCCGCTGTGGAAGGCTTCTGGGCCGCTCTGGCTGCTACAAGTCTTCTTGCTGATAAGCTATTCCCCACTTTGTGCTTGTCTTGTTCTGCCCGCGCTCGCACACTGGCCGTCAGACAGAGGAACCAGAGAGATCCGTGTACAAAAGCAGGCCATGCCAGAATGTGACAGCTGAGCAGTGGCTTGAAATTCCACACACTCCAATCTGTCACACCGCCGAAATAAATGGCCAGGCCGTTCCCCAGCGCAGTGGTGCAGAGTTCAAAAGTGAGTCATTACACGATTATGACATTTCATCGTTCCAGGCACTCTCCGCCCCCGAACCCTAATCTCCAACAGTTCAATCCATCCGCCAGAGGTTTACCAGTAAAAAATTCTTTCACTTGCATTTTGTGATGAATGAGAGCTTATGAAATATTGTTCATATCCCGTACGCCTCGCTTTTCCTGAACACCCTTCTTCTTGCTTACATGCAGTAAAAGTTATGAAAGAAGTACAGAGGAACTGCATAAAGGCCCGGACTCGTGTTTCTGAGTTTCTGAACTGAACTGCAGTTCCTAGCAGTCGGGAGTTATTACTTTCCACTGGTTTTAATTAATGTTCTTATTAGGGGTGTAACAACTCACAGAATCCAGAATTCAATACGATGCAGTTGTGTCTTGATTCAATGCATTCTTTTGAATTCTTGTGGCTGTTGAAAATGTGCCTAGGGTTAATATGTTAATGTTTCCATTTTCAGTTTATTAAAACATTCAACATTATAAAAATACAACATTTGAAAGTTGTGCTTTATAGTGTCTCGATCTAACACTCAAGTCACAAGCAGGTTTGTTAGCCACAAGCTAATGCACTAGCCACAAGCTCTTCTCACCAACATCCATCTCTTTTGAAAATGAGCTGGACGACCTCAGCTGAGCCAAACTCAAACTCAAGACTCAAAAAAGCCAAACCCGGGGACGTGTGAGGTGGAAGCAAGGCTAAAAGCTAACCAGCTACAGTCTCATATAGGGTCTTGACCTAACTCTCAGGCAAGTATGTTAGCCACAAGCTCTTCTTTCCAGCATCCATCTCTCAAAAACAAGCTGGATGACCTTTAGCTGAACCAAACTGGAGCTGAACTCACATCAGAAGGGAAAGACTGGCTTATTATTTTAAGCGGCAAGACTCGAGAAAGACAAACCCAGGGACATACAGTGGGGAGAACAAGTATTTAATACACTGCTGATTTTTCAGGTTTTCCCACTTGCAAAGCATGTAGAAGACTGTAATTTTTATCATAGGTACTCTTCAACTGTGAGTGATGGAATCTAAAACAAAAATCCAGAAAAATACATTGTATGATTTTTAAATAATTAATTTCCATTTTATTGTGGGAAATAAGTATTTGATACACCAGAAAAAGAAACTTCATATTTGGTACAGAAACCTTTGTTTGCAATTACAGAGATGAGACGTTTCCTGTAGTTCTTGACAAGGTTTGCACACACTGCAGCAGGGATTTTGGCCCACTCCTCCATACAGATCTCCTCCAGAGCCTTCAGGTTTCGTGGCTGTCGCTGGGCCACACAGACTTTAAGCTCCCTCCAAAGATTTTCTATTGGATTCAGGTCTGGAGACTGGCTAGGCCACTCCAGGACCTTAAGATGTTTCCTACGGAGCCACTCTTTAGTTGCCCTGGCTGTGTGTTTTGGGTCGTTATCATGCTGGAAGACCCAGCCACGACCCATCTTCAGTGCTCTTACTGAGGGAAGGAGGTTGTTGGCCAAAATCTCACGATACATGGCCCCATCCATCCTTCCCACAATACGGTGCAGTCGTCCTGTCCCCTTTGCAGAAAAGCATCCCCAAAGAATGATGTTTCCACCGCCATGCTTCACGGTTGGGATGGTGTTCTTGGGGTTGTACTCATCATTCTTCTTCCTCCAAAACATGACGAGTGGAGTTTAAACCAAAAAGTTCTATTTTTGTCTCATCAGACCACATGACCTTCTCCCATTCCTCCTCTGGATCATTCAGATGGTCATTTGCAAACTTCAGACGGGCTTTGACATGCGTTGGCTTGAGGAAGGGCACCTTGCGTGCACTGCAGGATTTTAATCCTTGACGGCGTAGAGTGTTACTGATTGTTTTCTTTGAGACTGTGGTCCCAGCTCTATTCAGGTCATTGACCAGGTCCTGCCGTGTAATTCTGGGCTCATTCCTCACCTTCCTCAAGATCATTGATGCTCCACGAGGTGAGATCTTGCATGGCGCCCCAGACCGAGGGAGATTATCCGTTATTTTGCATTTCTTCCATTTTCTAATAATTGCACCAACAGTTGTTGCCTTCTCACCAAGCTGCTTGCCTATTGTCCTGTAGCCCATCCCAGCCTTGTGCAGGTCTACAATTTTATCCCTGATGTCCTTACAAAGCTCTCTGGTCTTGGGCATTGTGGAGATGCTGGAGTCTGACTGATTGAGTGTGTGGACAGGTGTCTTTTATACAGGTAACGAGTTCAAACAGGTGCAGTTAATACAGGTAATGAGTGGAGAACAGGAGGGCTTCTTAAAGAAGAAGTAACATGTCTGTGAGAGCCAAAATTCTTACTGGTTGATAGATGATCAAATACTTATTTCCCCCAATAAAATGGAAATTAATTATTTAAAAATCATACAATGTATTTTTCTGGATTTTTGTTTTAGATTCCATCACTCACAGTTGAAGAGTACCTATGATAAAAATTACAGTCTTCTACATGCTTTGCAAGTGGGAAAACCTGAAAAATCAGCAGTGTATCAAATACTTGTTCTCCCCACTGTATATAGCGGCGACAAGGCTAAAAGCTAACCGGCTACAATCTGATATAGTGTCTCGACCTAACTATTAGGCAAGTATGTTAGCCACAAGCTGGACGACCTTTAACTAACCAGAAAGGCATATTTTTTTCCGGTAAGACTCAAAAAAGTGTGAGGTTGGGGCAAGACTAAAAGCTAACTGACTACAAATCACTCAAGTCTGACCGGACACTCAAGTCACAAGCAAGTATGTTAGCCACAAGCTAATGTACTAGCCATAAGCTTTTCTATCGAACATCCAACATGTCTCGAAAACAAACTGGACAACCTCAGCTGAACCAAACTGGAGATTAACTCAAATAAAAAAGGAAAGAACTGGCCTACGTTTTACCGGTAAGACTCGAGTAAGACAAACCCGGGGACGTGTATAATGGGGACAAGGCTTAAAACTAGCCGACTACAATTTCTTCAGCTTGCCAACAGCACATCATTGAGAGGACAGCAGCACTATTTTGTAAGACTCTGGAACAATTACATTGTTTTTGCTACAGGGTTAAAACTAGGCTATAATAAGTGGGTTCTGTGAGCTGTCGTTAGTGCTGTAAACCACATGTTTTCCCACAATCCCTTTGTAAAAGGAAAATCAGTGTGTCAGGGGTTGAAATAACAGGGTGGTAAAAAGGCTCATTAAAATGCATCTAGGCAATTGTTTTTTTACCCCATCCAAAGTAAATACTTTCTCTGCTCTGTAAAAAATCAACTTTAGTGATTATTTGTTTTATTCAGAAAAGCAAAGCAAAATAATAAGAGGTGCAACAAACTATTTTGATAGTAAAATAATCTGTTTAATTATCAAATTCATGGATTATGAATCGCTAAACTACCACATAACTCTTATGACTACAATTACTGTCATGGTTTGTGGAGTTTGGAGAAAGAGGTGGACGTACTCGCAGGCAGGCCAAGCCAACAAACCGCAAACTCCCAAAAATACGTGGCTAGTGAGGAGACACAGGTGGGAACACTGACGAACAGGCGGGGCTAGGACAGACAGGAACAGAGGCACAGGTGTGACAATGTTTTAATAAACTTTCCTGCTATTCTAATCCTGCTAATATAAAAACTCCAATATCTTTTTTTTATTTTTATCAAGGATGTGCAAAGTAGCAGCAGTACAGTAAGTCCGTTTTTAAGTCAGGGAGAAATGCGAGACAGTAATTTGAGCTTTTAGTCAATATTTGAGTTTCTGAAATGTTTGTATTAGTGACTTTTATTCTGACACTGTCTGGACAGGGTCACATTAGTGGCCACTTCATTGACTCGTCTCTGCTCGTAACCAGCAAGTTGATTGGCTCTTTTTGCGGAAGGACAGGACAGATGCCATGTTGAGCCTATTTTTCCATTACTTTAAATTTTCATTTTTGTCTTCTTGTCTTGTTCGGACTATTTATAGACCTACACTATATGGACATGTTATTCCAGAAGTATTGGGACACCTGTTCATTCATTGTTTCTGTCGAAATCAAGTTCATCCTGCTTGTGTTGGAGTGACTGCCTCTAGTGTCCATAGAAGAAGGCTTTCTACTAGATTTTGGAGGAGCATTGCTGTGAGGATTTGATTGCATTCAGCAACAAAGGTGACAGCAAGGTCAAAATGTTGGATGGTCACTACTTCACTTCATCCTCATCTTCATAAATTCTGGAGAACACAGTAGTTCCACTTGCTTGGGGGGGATTTATACCCCTCTGGCCCAGGCCTGGCATTAGGCACGGTGCCAATTAGTTCATTTTAATAGTCCTATTTTATTGGCAATACCTCTCTATAGGGACTAGATAAGGTGTGTGAATTTGAAATCTGTGTCAGGAACGGGTGCAACGTCAAGTAGCTGGACGCATTAATTAAAATGGGTGTCCACAAATATTTGGACACAGTGTATCTTGCATTTTTGATGCAGTTTCATAACTGATGGATCTTCAGATCAAGGAAAATCCTTCCTTTGTCCGGCGTAATCCTGAGACATCCTACATCCTGCATTTCATCCTGTACTTCAGAAGCAATTGTTTGAGCAAACATGTTGTTTTAATAAACAAGTTCTTTCTTTCCTCTTCTCTCGTGTCAGTCTCCAATTCCACAGCTCCCCTGTATTACTCATCACGTTCCCCCGCAAGTGATCCGGGGCCGCTGTGAGGAGTGCTGAGACTTGTTTGTCATGTTCATTTCTTTCTGCTGCCAAATGCAGCTGGAGTTTATTGCCTCAAAGCCTGCACACTACCTCCAGTTTTTAGTCATGCGCCTGTGAGCTTTGTAGCAAAGCTACTGCCACTTCCCGTGGATCGGCATGGATGACTAAATTGCCCTCTAAAAGGGTCCTCATTTAAGTTGACTAGGCGCTCGTTTTCCCTCCCTCCCGTATCTCTGTCGACTCAGAGTGACTTGTTTTTCAAGGCGCTCCGTTCAATCGGCTGGCACTTCGAGGGCCGGGCGAAAGGGAGGCAGTCGGTTCATTTGTGGCTGCTTATCAAGCCCCTCACTTTGGGGCTCTCTCTTTGTTTTTTTGCTCTTCCGTCTCAGTGTGGAATATCAGTGTGTTTCATTGTGAGGTAAAATAACAGTGTGGTAAATAGGCTTATTAACCTGCATTTGAGGATTTTCATTCTAACTGAAGTCATAGATTTATTAATACATCAAATAACAATGAAGAATAAAAAAAATAAACATTTTAACATGAATTCTTATTTGTAATAAAAAAAAAAACTACTTTATGGTGGAAAAGCTGCTTAAAATATATACAAAAATATGCAAATAGCCTAGTAAGCCTAATAAGTAAACACAACAAAATATGAATATGATAAAAACAGTGTCAGGTAGCCTTCTAATACTGAAAACAAACAGTACTGTGTTCAGAAACTCCCTTGCCTGCTACGGTGCAGCATGTCAAACTTGTTGATTAGAACAAGAAGACTGTTGACCTGGTTCCTAATATGAAGTCCAGCCTCTGCAAACAACCATGAAGTGCGATCTAGTGATTATAGATCAGCAACAGCTTTCTTGTATGAAGACTTAGCAGTGTTTGGACAGCCAGCCGTGTTATAGGTATGTAAAAAAATAATAATAAATCTACAGTGTGTGTCTAGTATGTATTCAGAGCAGTCAGATGACCGGAGCTCAGCGCTTCTAGGTGCAAGTAGGCCAGACGGAAGTACAGACAGCACACTAATATCACTGGTTATGAGCCATTGTAGAGTTAGCCTACTGTAACGAATGCTCGGTAATAGTATTTGGTACCGAAGTATCAGTTCTCATGACATCCCTAAATAAAACCATACTTCAAAAAAATGTGTTTCAAATGTTTGCCCTACCTAATAGACTCTGTATGTAAGCCCACACTTCAGATTCTCATGCTCATAGCTACACTACTGTCAAATTTAACCTCAGTTTCATAGGCCCTAAAATAGAACCCTGTAGGTTACCAAATTACAATGGTGTCTTCATTAGGTGTCTTCATTAAAACTGAAGAAAATCAACCTATATTCAAAGGATTAAGCCAGAACCACATTTGATGTCCAGACGTTTTCAGTCTCGAATACTAGAACCCACACCTAAGACTGATTCTGAGATTATTGTAGGGGGAGGGGCCCATTATGACTGGTTTGCTTTCACACAGAAGAATTCGATTCAAATTGTGGATCTGGGAACTGCGTGAAACTGTGCAATTACTTTTCGTTACATGTTTTTTTTCAAAATTGTAGGACCTAGGTTCATCCATTGATTTTCCAAACACCCAAACGTGGATACAAACACTCAAGCAGGGAAGAACAGCGCTTTCTGGAATCATGGCATTTCATGGTGTAGGACAAGGAGCCGTTCCCGAAGGAGAAGGTTTTTTAGCCTTGCAGGCGATGTCAAGATGAATGACACATGACAAAATGAACTAATTACATAACCTCACATGCAGCACTGGGAGCAGATAGCTTCCACACACATAGATAGACCGCACCAGAGTCCACTTCAGGTTATCCCCAGCCCACCGATTTTGGGAGGACCCGAGATTGATTCTCTGGGCCGCTCCCAAGCTCAAAATAGCCTTCACTTGACCATAAGTACTGAACAAAATCTCAAAGCAAGTCATTTTAGATCCAGAAAAATGTGTGCGAGTGGAAAGAACCTGATAAAGATCTAAAGAACCGTCACCTGATAAAAAGGTTCACCAATTTAGTTAGTTAATTAGCTTTAGCTTCCTCCTTTCAGCTCCAGCTTCCACCCAAGCTTCAGTTTCTTCCCTTCAGCTTTAGCTTCCTCACAGAAGGCTTGATGTTTTCTCCTAGGATTTCCCAATGTTTGATTAAATCCATCTTGCCCACCACATGTTGCTGACCACATCTGAAGCCAGGTCTAAACCTTTTAAGGTGTAAAGAACCATCATTGGATCAATTTGGTGTGAAGCCTCTTCATACTCTGACATCTCCTTTCCAAACATGGTTCTTTGTGGATCCAGCAGTGGCTCCTTTATGGCCTTGCTCAAACCACCATTTGAAGCATCTTGATTTTTAAGAGTGTACGAAGATGTTAAAGGCAGTGTCGTTGGTGTATAGTGGCAAACGATCGTCAGGCTAGGCTTGTAAAATAGTCGTTTAGGAAATGACAAAAACACATTATTCTTTGATTCAAGTGTCAGAACTGCCCAGATAGGCATGACCTGGTTCAGTTTCTCATAACTTCACCTGGAAGCTTTAGAGATTTTAATGAACATTCAATCATCCCTTCCCTCTTGATCTCCTGACTCATATGATTTGTAATCAGCCTGCCAGAACTGCCAGCCTCCACTTGAACTCTTAACCTGCTTCTAGACATTTCTGAGCCTGCTGTGGGCTCATAATCTCAGGTTTCTATATTTTTCTGCTGAGCTTTATGTGGCCAACACAAGATCTACTGATGAACTGATGGACTTTGACTAGGCTAATTAGCTAGGCTAATTGTTCTTCTATATGATCAGAGCATTTCAATCAACACTTATCCTGACTGGCTTTATATATATATATATATATATATATATGGTTCCTATATTGGTTCCTTTCAGTGTTTCGTTCTCTTCAACACAAGAAGTGCTTACTAGAGCACCCATCTGCAGTTATGAGCAGATGTTAATATTAATGATTGACATTAAAAGGAGTGACTTGCTTCAAGAATTACTTCTAGAAGTCAGTACAAGTCCCCCCTTCACCACCAATTTCTAAAGGAACACTCCACAGGGGACTGCAGACCATCAACATATGGACAAGAGTGACATGCAATGGGCCTTTTGTCACTTCTGCTGCTCAAGAATGACGAGAGTATGGAGAATTTGCTGTAGACTGGGATTTCTGCCACTGCTAGTAGACCCGTATGACCATAAGCTTCCACACACCTACAGATTCCGCTGCTTCCTTCACGCTATGGCCTTCTGCACACCAAAATGCAATCACTCCTTTTAGCCAATCATTAACATCTGATTTACGGCCATTTTTCACACATCCAACGAGACGCTCACTGCACTGTACAAACTATTCTCAATGTCCTGTCCCGTGTCAGAGTCCCATCACACACCATGCAGGTATTTATAGCCAGAGCATCCTCATGCAATGCCATCTGCAGGAGCCTGAAGGTACTACCACTTCAAATTCCGCCACTTACACTCATTTGCACTTCTGCTGGATGCTAAATGCATTTCGTTGCCCTGTACTGAGCAATGGCAATCAATCAATGTAAATCTATCTGTATAGTAAATGGTGGAAATCAGTAGATTTGCGGAGTTATTTATTCAAAGCTATTGCACCTAAAAACAAAATCGAAATGTTAAAATGACCATCTCTGTTGGTGTAGAAAACCTTGCACAGATATGCCTGCCAAGACTACAATAACCGGAATATGCAATCAACTATGCTTCCAATATCTTGGAATACAGTGATTTAGCATATTCCTATGTACCTGATGCATAACCTGTGTGTTAGTACCAGACACACATGCCTTTTCTGCCAGGACACGGTCCATTTCCGTCCGAGACCGGGTAAAGAAGGCTTAGTACATTTGACCTTCGCTGGATATTTCACGGTGCATACAAAGAGCTATCGGTGATGCAGATATGTATGGATTTATTGGCAGGATGTTTATGACCACTCTCATAGCGTCCCCTCTAATGGAGGCAGCGCTCGGGATAAAACAGCCCAGAACAGTGTGTATCTATTCAGAGTGAGAACTGATTTTCACCTGCCAGAGGCAATGACAAGCCCTTCGCTCTCTCTCTAAATGTTAATATGTGCCAGATGAAAGTCACAAGCTCCAGCGTAGCCTGATGCTTTATAGCAGGGCTGTGCACGGCCAAGCTGGACTTAGTGTCTGGTAGGCCAGATAAAGCTATTTAATCGGTTAATTTTGAGGGCCTAAACAAAAAGTGCTCAGGGATTTAGGAGATTATGTTATTTAAAAAGCATATTACTGCTGTTTTCAAAGGCAAACAAAACTTTATTTCGGCTGACTCCTAATGCCAGGAAAGCCTTGTTTAATTCTAATCCGCGGCAGGCCGTTGTCTCTTGACATACGAGGATGGTAATGCACTTTCTTCGCCGCCGACTTAAAGCCACACGTTGAAACACTAAAAGAAAAGAAAATTTCATTAAAGGTCTAATCGCAGGCTTTAGTACTTTAGCGTAGCTCCAAATGGTCAGGTCTGTCTCTAAGACAAAGAGATTTCAGATCTCCACAGAAGGATTACCCAGTTAAATAACCCTAAGTAACAAATAAGGCTCCTCATGCATATACGGAGAAGAAATATCCGGTGGTGGAAACCCCAGAGAGCACAGTATGACTTTCCAAACTGTTTCCACTATTAAAACATTGTTTTATTCCTTTTGCTATTATTAAGCATGCTAATAAGATGCAAGCCTTAAAGCTAACACCCTTAAAACTGCTCCCTGGCACCTTCTTTGAAAAAAAGCAGAGATTCCCACATCCTAAAACTTAATTGCTCCAATAAGTTCCACTGTAATGAATCGGCGAGAGCAGAGCTGAAATGCAATTTCTCAGTCGAGACTTTATTTATTTATTTAAACAATTTATTTATTTTTCCACTCCAACTCTTAAAGGCCGTAATGTGCCGCGGCTATAATGACTCGAAGACTGCAGTTAATAGGGTACATAAAGATTTGATACATTTTTTTTTTTCACAGAGACGTCGTGGGTGGTGAGATTTGTGCATCTATTTCTACCTCGACTCCGTTTACCGAGGCATCAACAGTGTGCTGAATATTGAGCAACATTCTAGTCGGTTTCTTTCAGGGTAGGCATAAGTTTGAAGTTTTCCAGACAAGGAGTTGGTCGCCATGCATAATTTCGCGTCAAATGCTTGGCTGCACGTCGCCTAGCCGTCATAGTAGTGCCAATCCTGAAAGATAAGGACTAATCCAGGTTCTTGAGATGGTTCCTCTGCATTTTAGGCCACCCTCACACTTGCTTTGGGCTTTATGTCCAAGCACAGAAGTCTCCATCTGTGTATTACTGCAACCGAGCATCAAATGCTTGGTTGCACGTTGCCTAGCCTTAATAATAGCGCCAATCCTGAAGGGTAAGGACTAATCCAGGTTCTTGAGATTCCTGTTTCTCACACTTGCCTTGGGCTTTATGTCAAAGCACAGAAGTCTCCATCTGTGTATTACTGGATCCAGAGACATAAAGGAACATTGGGACACTGACCAGTAGCTAGACCTCAATTCCAGTTCTCTAACGTCTTTTAGTCTTTATCATTTTGGCATGAATTGGTGGAGAAAACAAAAAAAATTAGTCACCATGTGTCATGCGTTTCTTCTCAAATGCTTGGTGGCACGTTCCCTTGCCTGAATAACAGGACCGATCCGGTCTAATGAGGCCTTCTCCAGGCTCTTGAGATGGTTTCTGTCTGTTTTGGGTCACTCTCCCACTTGCTTTGAGCTTCATGTCCCAGCAGAACCCAGCATTGACAGTCCAGCTCTCCAGAATGTCAACTTTTAGACAATGTCATTGATAAACTACAGTTTAAACCCAATATCTTTGACAGTGTTGAGTCTATACACAAATATAACACCTATAACAAGTATTGCATTAATGCCCGAGATGCTGTAGGTTGTCTCCTACCGAATGCTCGGACTAAAATGCATCCATAGATTAACGATCAGAGCCATTTCCAGCTTGGTGTGCTGGATGTGTACGAGTTGTAAAGTCTCCTGGGTGTCACGCTCTGGTACCTGCTCCGGTGCCCTTCCAATCAACGTGTTTAGCAAACACTTTCACAGATGAGTGCTTATCCATATTCCACCAAGGCCTGGGCCACGTGGCTCCACTCGTTATTACTTCTGCCCTGGCCTGATTGCTCTAAAATACTGAATAAATAGAACGCACCTTCAGACAGAATTATAAGTATCAGGCTTTTGAGGACAATGCAAACAGGGCCTAAATTACTGTGGGCAGATGATATAATAGGATGATCCCGAGCCAGGGGAGCCAAACTAAACCTCTTAACTGGAAAAACAGAGAGCAAGAGGAAGAACATGCCACCTCTGGAGTTTCTCAAGGTCTCTTCACCAAAAAATAATTTAAAAAATAAGGTAAAATAAATAAAGCCTATTATATCGATGTACATTTGGAAATGCTAATTATATTATTTAGTATTAAAAATTACAAATATATATATATTATGAGATATATATATAATAAAACCCTGTGTTCATCACCATGACGTCATGCAGTCTCGTATGTCCTTAACCACCAAAAATAACCTGATTATGTAAAAGTTTTGGCGTGCCACATCCCGAGCTCTTTTCAGCAGCATCGCCTTCCTCGGCTATACTCCAGGGTGCGCTTCTGACTCGACACTAAAAGCCTCCGTGCTCCACTGTGACACAGCAGCCCAAACTCAGCTGGGCACGAGGCCTACTCCAGAGCATAAAGCATTACATTCCCCACAAGCATGAAGCAGACAGCTTGTCAGGAGGAGATATTTATCCTTCGACTGGAATATAATTCATGCTCTGGAGTTCCCTCCACCAAACTTGGTGGGACATCTCGGGTGCAGGAGAAGAGAAAGAGAGTTGTTAAGTTTAGGTGGAGTGAATGAGGGGTTAACTGGAATGGGGGAGGGGAAGAACCATACTGGATTAAGAAGGTCAACCCCAGCATGCTGTACTAAATATCCCAAAAATGGGCATTCAGTGCTAGATTAGCCTGATCTTTAAAGTTAGCTAGCTATAATACTCCTTGCTGGTACATTCAGACAGTGGCAGTGTTAGAGTCGGGGTGATGATGGGGTTGATTTTGTGACTTATCATAGTTATTATGAGTTATTATGAGTCATATTTATCTGATGGCTTAAATATAATTCATGTTTCCTTGGAAAGGTGGTGCAAGATCTCGGTTGAAGGCCAAGAGAGGCTAGTTAAGTTCAGGTGGAGTGAAAGAGTAGTCAACTGGCATGGCTGAAGAAGCATACTTCAGTATGACAGTCTACTTTAGCATGCTGTACTCACTCTGTTTATCCCAAAAAAGGGCGTTCAGTGCTAGATTAGCCCCATCATACCTAACTACCTACTCTCATCCTTGGAAACCGTAAAGATTTGGGCTTTTTAGACCATGTAATTAATAGATTGGCAATAAACGACTCATACTTTCAATGAACTCCATTTTTTTGACAGTGTAGAGTCTATACACACATATTAGACCTACAAAGTGTGTTATTTAAACTACACGCCAAGCAAAAAGGATTCGGATCTACAACAGCGGTGGAACCCCTTTTTGTGCTTTATAGAACCATGTTTAAAAAGGTTCTTTAATGAACCAAATACAAGCAGTTCTTCATTATAAAAAAAGCCATTTAACCAAGCAAAGTGGTAGTTCTCCAACATAGAGAAGAGCCCAACCTGGAATCACACCTAAAACGCAACCATTACATTTACATTACATTCTTCTCCAGAGCAGCTTACAAAAGTGCTTTGCTAGTTACCCAAGAAAAACCTGTTAGTTTGAATAGACTAATAATTCAAAGATCCTCCAAGTTTAGACTCTACTAACACAGGTTAGTAAGGAGACCATAGTACTCTTCTATTCGCCCAAGTATTCTCAGAAGAGGAGGGTCTTCAATCTGGGTTTGAAGACAGCGAGTGTTGGACTCTGCTGATCGGACACCCAGGGGAAGTTCATTCCACCACTTTGGTGCAGGACAGAAAAAAGCCTGGATGCTCGTCTTCCATGGATTTTGAGGGATGGCGGGATTTGAGGCTCTTGGCTCTTCCTCTGCAATTCACACTTTTAGCAGACCTGAAACTACACCTGAATCAGCACCTCAATCAACTAATGAACACCAAGCTTCTATGTTACCCTGAGACAAGAGTATTAGCAGAATCTAGTTAAAAGTATATTTAAACACCAGCCTACCTTACGAGCTAAAGAGAACACCCAAGTAAAAAAGTAAGCACACCTTGCAGCATTGTGGGAAATGTAGTTCACTAGCTACAGCTACCGGAGTTACTGTTAGCGTGTGGAGGCAAAATAGTTTTGCATTACCGATCATTTTATAAGGGGTCTGACAGACATGTTCGACCACTCCACTGCTCGTTGTAAGCAACGGGGGAATGTACCGAAACGTACGTGTTACTTACGGCACTGAGTGGTGAGACATTAGCTAGCATATGAGCTAGCTAAAGCAAACTGTCCAGCAAACTGAAGAATAGGCAACTATTAGCCAGTGTAGGGAAGGAAGGAAGGAAGGAAGAAAAATGCTTTGTTCGCTTTAAGAAGAAGAAGTCCACCATCAACACTTTTTACCCTCCTCACCCAAAAAACCCCTTAATCAGCATCCAGGCAACACCACACTCTGGAGATAGGTGTTCTTCTCTATGACCCAACACCCAACTCTCATACAGAAGAACCCTTTAATCAGGCAGAGTAGTACTTCTCCATTAGTGCTGAAACGATTACTCGAGTAACTCAAATAATTCGACTACAAAAAAAAAAATAATTAATTGAATTAACGTCACCAGCGTCCATCTATTTTAAATGTCTCCATCGCATCACTCCCGCCTCGAAGAGGCTGTAGCTCCGATCTCATTGTTTTACACAGACTGTTCTAAGCGAACTGCACTTCTCCAAGCGGACTCAGAGCCTCCACAGCGGATTACGATTGCTGATTGCTGCTAACTGCCAACACTAGTGCTTGTTAGAACGTACAGCATTATGAGTAGATAGTGACTAGACATGATAAGTAGCAAGACAGCAAATGAACCAAGATCTCACTCATGTAATTTATCCACACACACACACACACACACACACACACACACACACACCTCAAAACAGGCCTTTCCCATTCATAAAAGGTAGAAATAACAAATGCTGATTGGACAGATGGACAGACAGACATTTCTGACCACATCAATGACTACAGATATAGATTTACTTTTGGAGATCATTGATCCCTTTTGTATTTTTATACTTTTTGGTATTTATTCTTTATTCTTAGGTGGGCTATTGCAGGGGGTACACCCCTTTTTCCTTTTTTTATTGAGAAAAACATATGAAAAATAGGCCAAGTTGTATTATTTTTTTTTTCTCCATGTACATCATATAAGTTTCACCGAAAGGTTGATTAAATGAGCTTAGTCTGGAGCCAGTAAGCCAAAAGCTTTAAGTTTTGATCTAGTAAAGTAGTGAGTTTGAACGAAAACCTTTAAGAGGATGAGGTTGCTCATTTTGAGAGGCTTTTGTTGCATAATGCACTATTGATATAGTTGTTTAAAAACACAAAAATATGATTTAACAGGATAATTGGTGAAAAAAAAAAAAAAAAAAAAAGAAATGACACTACCAATTCCAAAAATATTCAATAGCTGCAGCTCTATTCTCTATTAAAAGGAAGAACAATTTAACCATGCAAAGAACCCTTTACATTAGACCACCCTACATCAGACCCACCTAAGAGTTGTCAGAACATGAGCTTCAGTGGAAGAGATCGGACTCCAAACACATCTAACCTTCTCATACCTCCTTGTTTTCCACTGTTCATTAAATTCGGTTCATGGTTCTTTGATAGTTGTCATGGTCTTGAACTTCAGAACCTACTGATCCAGGTAGAAGCACCCATGCTTTGTCTCCAGTCTTCCTAAACTCAGCCATGTCACTCTGCATGCTGCAGTGTTCCCTCCACTAGCTTCCTGTGGCTCCCTGAACCAGATCCCTGTGCCCACACCTCCTTATCTAATGGCAGCTGTCAAAACTCGATCCATACCTAGAGACCTCCGGGCTTCAAGTACAGCACGGTTTGATGTAGACAGGCCTCAGGACTCTTCTCTGCCTCTTCTTTACCCAGTTCATGGTGGGATGAACTTCCAGTGAAAGTCCCTCGACGTCTTCAGACGCAGACTGGCGTCTTATCTCTTAGAGATGCATTTAAATGAATACATCCACTCATTAAAATGTTGGGTCACGCTTATGTAATGTCTCAGTTCTGGATTTATGTAACTTTCTGTCCAAGTATCAGCACTGCTCCTGTTCTGGCAGTAGCTTCACGCCAGTGTATTTTAGACTCCAACCTTTTGTACTTGCTAGGGACATGTTGTCTGTGTGGACAACAAAGAACTTTCTGAGGAGTTCTGAGGAAGAACATCTGCTAGATGCTGAAAATGTAAATAAAAGTAAAGGGTGGTTAATGAGCAAGTCAGAGTTTGCATGAAACTGTGTAATAACTAACATGAACTTAAGAAAAGATATTTATATTTCCTTTGATACTTTTGATTTATTAGGTGTAGTGTAGATACAGTTGCAAGAAAAGATAAATGAACCCTTGGAATTACCTGGCTTTCTGCATTGCTTACTAAGAAAATGAAGCCTGATCGTTACGCAAGTTACAATTCTAGACAAACACAGTCTAACTGTACTAGTAACACAAACTGTATTTGTACTGCTCATGACTTGTATTGAGCACATTGAGCAAAACAGCCAAAATTCAGGCTAGAAAAAGTAAGTGAACCCCTTGATTTAATAACCTGTAAGGGTTGCACAATATATCCTTTCAGCAAGGTTATTGCAAAGTGCACATGTGCGATAGTCACATTGCTGGACATGCATTGTCTAATTATTATTATTATCATATACATTTTTTAATCTAATATCCCCCCCCCCCCCCAAAAAAAAAAAAAACCCTCCCAGCACTTGCAATGCACCCGCCACTAGGAGGTCCTGAAACATGCAAGGCCAGCCACCACCTCTTTTTCGACCTGCCACCAATGCGCTCTGAGAAAAATGCCGGGTCCCCAGCTCCACCACACAAGCTAACAGACGCCTGGGGAGTGAACGGCATCTACCCACCTAGAGAGAGGCTCTCTGACACACAGAGTGCATTGTTAATATCATGACATACTGGATTAGACTTCTGAAAATCACTAATATACAAAATATAATATACAAAAATCACTATATATATATATATATATATATATATATATATATATATATATATATATATATATATATATATATATATATATATATCTCAATATGTATTTCACAAGGTCATTTCTTTCTCCCAATATTATGCACCATTACGATATCTGTAGCTGCAAAGAAGATTTACACAACATTGAGGAGAAATTTTGACCATTCCCTCCTGCAAATGTGCTTCAGTTCATCAGTATTCCCTTTCAGGTCATATCGCTGCGTTTCCATAAGGTTAAAGGTCAGGCCTCTATCTACTTTGGTTTATTGTCTTGTTGCATTACCCAACATTTCACCTTAAGGTCATGGACTGCTGCTCGTACATTCTCCTTTGTTTGTGGAGTCGTTGAAGAGCAGTTGGTACTCTTCTTTTGCTGGTACCCTTCGATAACTTGGAGGTGGTTCAGACCAGTTCAGTGCAACTGTATGAACTGTATCTGCACCCAATCTAGCTCTCTTTCATAGCTACCAGAAGGGCCCATGGTATGCTGAGAGAGAGAGAGAGAGAGAGAGAGAGAGAGAGAGAGAGAGAGAGAGACTAGCAGAGAGACTACCTGTGAAATAGAGAAATGGACAAATGGGGTCTATATTTTAAAGGATGTTTGCGAAGTCTGCGGATGGAGCGATCGGGGAGTTCTCGAAGGAGATGGCAAGACTGTCGTGAAGACCTGTAGTGTGAAGCTCACTCTTGCCAGGGGGTGAGCTTCAGGTAATGGGCTGTCACAGCCGATGTAAAAGTAGAAACTGAGGTGTGAGAAGGTGGGAAAGAGAGGATGAGCTAAGTGTTTTCAGCATAGAAGTGGAAGAAGAAGGAGAACTCATGAGAGCGAGGGTACAGTGGAAACAGAAGAGGACCAAGCAGCAAGCCTTGTGGGACACCGGTGGAGAATCTGTATGGTGCAGATTTGGACTCCCTCCATGTTACTGGGTAACATGACGGTCAAGGTTATACAAAAGAAAATTATGCTATGTACTTTTATGCTAATGTTCATGAATTAAGTAAAAAAAAAAAGTAGGCCTGACATTGAGAAATAAAGTTTAAGGGCACTCCCCGTCCAGATAGGACTGAATATCAAAAGGTACATAAGTGAAACCATTTCTCCCGTAACTCCAGGGCTCCTGTAGCTGAATGGACTTGATGAAAGTTTTTTTTTTTCCCTCCCATTTGTAGTCATTTTAGAGAAGCGGTATAAAGGAACGCTAGAGGGCAAAGAATAAAACAGCTACCCATGTCCACTGTAAAACAGCCAGTATTGGCTCCTTTTTAAACCCTCATCTCTATTCATGCAAATATCATCTAATTTCGAATATGGCCTTAAACTGCCAGAAATTTAGCATTTCCAGCTCCTCCGATCGCTTCCTGAAGTGAGCATTTACGACGGCTTCATTTTCTCCATAACCGCGGCCGTTTCCTGATCCGTGTGGTAATGTTTAGTAGTGTTGAGCGTTACGGCGTTGCGGCTATCATTAAAGGAAGTGAGAGATTGCGGCGGCCATCGTTGCCAGGGCCTGTCTCCCACTTCCTCTACTGGCACCCTTCCCATAATGACTCTGACTTTTAGCTGACCCCTCGTTTGGCCCGCCTGCCAAATCGCAGCTCAATCCCACCACCAGGCAGCCTGGGACTAAAGCCTCATTAGGCTAACCACACAAGAGCTCTATTTCAGACATCAAAGTCTTTCCGTTAACAAAAGCTGATGGACAGGCGCTCTTGCTTCACTCGCACCAGTACACACATGCTCGGAATAATAACCACACTGACCAGGGAGCGTTTCCAGCGTTCAAATCAAATAGTCGACTTATTGACCTGCCTTCACTGGCCTGTTTACCGGTCTAGCTCTGCGTCTCTTCATGCCTCAGCGTTAACTTTTCCTTAACGCAGTGATTTGCAGCCCTGCTGCTGGACTGCTTTTAGCGTCGTCTTTGCTACAACACACACACACATTGGACGAGGTTACTGACACAGGCACTTATTACTACAGATTACTAATTGCAGGCAGTTTACGCTGGTGTGAGTGGCCTATTTAGTGGGTTCTACTGGATACGAAGATCTTTCATGCAAATGAACACATAAACACACCTTCCTAATTACCGTTCAACCAGCTACATACGGAAGTGAGGGAAAAACAAAGCTTGTTGGATGTTTTTCATATTTGTTTCGAGAAGCAGGGTGTCCAAACTTGTGACTTATTGGGTTGACAGTCAAAACGATGGCCAATTCCCTCTGGATTTTGACTTATTATGTCAAACCAATTATGTACTATGTGATAAAGTGTAAAAATTCACAAAACTAAAAATAACTACAACTGTATCTCCGCCTCCATCAACCAGCTCGACTACAATTCCCACAGTTTTTCATAACCTTACCATCACACCACCCACCTCAGCCAATCAGAGCCTGTCCCAGTCAGCATGCTCTGTATACATCCACACCTGTTAAGACTATTTGTAACTTTGCAAGCTAAGCATTGCCAATCTATTGTTGCAGGCCGAGCGGTAGCCTTGTGGTTTGGCTTCTCGTGCAGTGAGACCAGCCTTGTTCTGACGTTCTGACTTCTGGTTTTGCCCGTTGGATTTGTTTGCCTGGTTGATTCTCTGTCTGGTTTTGATCTTGGATTGTTTTCTAATTTCTGATTTAAGCTCCGTTTATGGCGCTTCGGTTGGTTAACCTCCTGCACGGTTAGATCTGCTCTGACTCGTTGTATTAAAAGTATTCTTAATGTTTTACAGTCTGATTCATTTATTAACTGTTTGACTGTAATATTACAAAATATTTATGAAAGGAAACATTTTTCTTTTGCACTTATTTAATCATTTCTTGTATGTAGTCATTCCTCACAGGCTACAATGTCTTGGGTGTAAATCTTTATTATATATGGTTGACTGCCTAGCCTTAGTGTTGAAGGCTGTAAGAGCAAGGGTTAGGGTTAGCCCACTAATGAAGGCCTTTCTAGGCTGAATGCAATATTCTTTGGGAGAATATGGAAACGGGCTCAAAAGGCTAATGCTGAGCTGTAGAAGTCTGTAGAAGGGAAAATGGATAGCAGGTGGCACAAGGAAGCTGTTAAAGCTAGTAAATGATAGGCTAAAAGTTAACCCAGCCGATCTGCTAAAATCTCTTCTGCTAGCTAACCCTGCACCGTGCTGAGAGGATGCCAAGAGAACAGCGACACTATCCAGTAAGGCCTTGGCTGTAATTAAAATGAATTTATTATGCTAGGCTATGCTATGCTACATGGCTCTTGTGAGTGCTTCGGTAATGTAAAGCAGCCAATAAAAGCAGAGCCTACCATAAAAGCACAAAACAGGGTAATATAACAGGGTGGTAAATATGCTTGCACAATCATATCTGAGCATTTTTGTCCCTGGCTCCACCGAGGATGTTTTTTGGTGGCACACCACTGGTTGGCTCCAGAAGCTCCTCCAATCCCTTTCTCTCCTTTGTTAGCTTCAGCAGGTACCTGCTAAGTGCTGCTTCTCAGGTCGGGAGCGGTCAGCTCTGGCAGACTCGCCTCAGGCCAAAACACGGCCTGGTGGGCTGAGCCTTTCCCCCAGCGCTCACTTTGCCGCTCCCATTCACTTATTGCCTTTTCACCATGAACTGCAGAGCGCTCTAGAACAAAAGGCTTGTTTAGTATGGACGGGATGCGAAGCCTCCAGACTTTGTTTGTGTTGAGAATCGAAGAGAATTCCTCTTCTCAGAAAGAGCCTTGGAAGAGAGAGGAGCGAGGCTTGGAGAGGCAGTGAATGATGGTATGGAATGCAGCCTTCAGTGGAGCAGTCGTACTTCAGAACTGGACTTTTTCAAGCTATTTCAAGGACCTCCACATTCGCTAAGTGATTCGGTTTTCATGAACATGGCTTTCCCTTGATACCTTAAGAAGAAAACTGCACATTTTTTAGTTTACCGCATTTCAAACATCTGAAAAATATGACTTTCCATCACTGCATACATCGGCCTTCTGATTAGAATTGAACTACTCCAATACTGGGTATGCAATGACGATGCTCGCATTCAAGTTATTCAGTTACAGTCTGCTTGTGTCATAACAGCGCTATTTCCACCATACTTCATTAGACCACTGACCACTGGTTCCAAAGCAATAACAATGGACGTAGCTGGCCTAGAAGAGACGATTTCACTTGACTGACTGGCCTAGCGAATGCCTAGAAGACGTTCTCTCATACTGATGGTCCGAGCACTACATTTTGCCACAAAGCTAACAAGTACCTGTGCTGCTGAGAGAAGATGGTTATGGTGTGTGTGTGTGGGGGGGGGGGGGGGGGGGGGGTTGGACTCTAGTGGAGTTTATTTATTTAGAAATTCATGTATTTAATATAATTAAAAGTCATGTGTGTGTAACAAAATGGTGAATGTTTGAGGTGAAGACTGGTGGTGCTTGGTGACGCTACGTGGCTGTGGTGTGGCTCAAACGCTCAACCCTGGTGATGGAAGCCACAGTGCATTACCACCACACCACCACAGCAGTGAGAGGTGGCAGTATACAAAAGGCAAAACAGATAAAAGGGCGGGAAAACACTAACAAAGGAAACACCAGGAGTGGCGTCTTTCTAACAAAGGACAATCCAAACTATTCTCAACAAACTCTTCCCTTTTACCTCTTGCTTTTCTTCACTGTTCCCAACCATAAACTCTTCCTTATAAACGCTTGCTTTTCTTCACTGTTCCCAACATAAACTCTTCCTTATAAACTCTTCCTCTTCTTCAGTTCCCAACATAAACTCTTCCTTTTAACTCTTGCTTTTCTTTGCTGTTCCCAGCATAAACTTCCTTTTTAACTCTTGCTTTTCTTTGCTGTTCCCAACATAAACTCTTCCTTATAAACTCTTGCTCTTCTTCAGTTCCCAACATAAACTCTTCGTTTTTAACACTTGCTTTTCTTCCCTGTTTGCAACTAAGAACCACTGTTACCATTCGCCCCTCTACAAAGGTGCGACGGGGAAGTGTGTCTGGCTGGGTGTATTTATAACGTGCCACACAGGTGGGCCTGGTCAGCATTGATTACCGCTGGGGATTCTGGGGCTTGAAGTTCTTTACTCCAGCTCCACCAGCTTTCCTACTGTGCTAGCCAGGCCTCCTGCTGGTGGCTGATCGTACACGCTGCCTGCTTACAG
This sequence comes from Salminus brasiliensis, assembly GCF_030463535.1. Taxonomy (NCBI): domain Eukaryota; kingdom Metazoa; phylum Chordata; class Actinopteri; order Characiformes; family Bryconidae; genus Salminus; species Salminus brasiliensis. The sequence goes on from NC_132897.1 coordinate 4,709,065, forward strand.
AGATGTGATCTTAGATAAGCTGAGGTTGGGTCTCCTTGCTTGAAATATCATTGTAAAGGGAAGTGGCGCAGTGGGACGCCCGCCTCACCCAGCATCGCCACTGCAGCGTTAGCATTGCTACCATGGAGTAAGATAAGACTGGAATAAGACTCCTACTTCTACATTCTCCGACCTGTTTAACATGATTCAAATGGAATAAGAGCTCTGGATAAGATCCTATTCAAATGTAAATGACAAACTCATCAGTAAAGTAAAATAACCATATCTCTGATAATTACAAGAAACTGGAAACGATCTAAATACTGGACCTTCTTCCAGCAGAGTCCTGGAAATGGTTAAGCTAACACACTGATTAATCATTTATTCATAAGAATTACAATAACAAGTGATTTTCAGTCAAATAAACTGATGCACTGCCGAGCTTTTCTTTGTTTCTGTGCTTTTGAGAATGCTTACAATCAGAAAATGAAGTGTTCAAAAGGGCAAAAAGGTGTGAGATTTTAAGCCAACCACGTATTATTATTAAAGCCCTTCCCAGACAACAGAAAGCTGAGATGTTCAACACTAAAAAGCAGTGGTTTTGTTCTCAAACACATCAATATGACAAAATGAGCCTTTAATTTGTATGACCTCCTAAGTGGCCTTATTGCGTTTGTAAGATAATTATAGCAAACAGAATAATTACATTTAGAATAATCACACAAATCCTTTGACCAGAGATCACAACCAGGCTCACGAATAGAATTGCTTATTGGGAAAATGAACACTTGGCAGGACGTGGTTTAAATAACGATAACAGAGCGCTAAATGTAGAGCACGTTGGAATTCATCATGCTTCTGTGTTTTGTGTGTGTTTTTACATCGAAGGTTGGTGGTTTTTAGTCACATGACCATAGAGGGAACTGTGGAGCTGTGATTATGGGGTGGTAATTTTATGCCACAGAACCTTTTTCACTGTGTAGTATATATATTAGCTATGCAGATGTTCATAGACCTGAAGGAATGGGATGGAGTTGAGGAATAATATAGTAAGGCCTATGGGTTAGACTTGGGAAAGAAGAGCGAGATCCATTCCCAGGCCTAATTTGGTAATCTGTACATGAACTGAGTAAATATAGGCTATTGTTTAGACTGGACATACTTTCCAGTGTATGTGACCGGGGTATTAAGGGGTCAAGCTGTGTCTTCATCACGTAGACCATGTATGTTAAACAATGGTGGGGGCGGATTTATAACTCTTCCTTTTTTAACTCTTGCTCTTCTTCAGTTCCCAACATAATCTCTTCCTTTTTAAACTCTTGCTTTTCTTCACTGTTCCCAACATAAACTCTTCCTTTTAAACTCTTGCTCTTCTTCAGTTCCCAACATAAACTCTTCCTTTTAAACTCTTGCTTTTCTTCAGTTCCCAAAAGAAACTCTTCCTTTTAAACTCTTGCTTTTCTTCACATTTCCCACCATAAACTCTTCCTTTTAAATGCTTGCTTTTCTTCACTGTTCCCAACATAAACTCTTCCTTTTAAACTCTCGCTCTTCTTCAGTTCCCAACAAACTCTTCCTTTTAAACTCTTGCTCTCCTTCAGTTCCCAACATAACCTCTTCCTTTTTAAACTCTTGCTTTTCTTCACTGTTCCAAACAAACTCTTCCTTTTAAACTCTTGCTTTTCTTCACTGTTCCCAACATAAACTCTTCCTTTTAAACTCTTGCCATGTAGACCATGTATGTTAAACAATGGTGGGGACTGATTTATATCCCTTATGGATAAGATGTGGACATCCTGCATATGGGAACAGTACAACAACATGTGACGTGTAGTAGGGTATAAAACATGAGGGAGTTCCTCTGTCTAGGGAGAGAGAGCAGAGGGGCACCCAGATTTGGTGGGCTCTCTCCACACTGTACTTTTGATTGAAGTTTCATTATTGCAACTGAAAGACTGTGGTCACGAGTCTCCTTTCCAAGAGAAGTCCTTCCGAAAACACCTCAAAAGTCCCCATTGTTTAAATGCCACTGACGATTCTATGCAGCCAAGGGTGGTCCGCAAAACTAGGCATGTCTGGTTGTCTGGTTTTGGAGAGCAATGGTTTCTGGTTGAAGATTTTTAGGTCCCGTATGAAAATTTCGAGACTGTAGAGGAATAAAACACTGCCTTCCCCAATGGCAGACCTAGGGTTCAGTTCCCCAGCCTGACAAGAACACCACACTACACCAGTAAGATTCCTTGGGTAAGACAAATAAAAAAAGCAAGTCTGGAGATTGTAAAAGTAGTAAATTATAGTATATAAATACCACTTCATAATTATTTGAAGGTGCACTAGAATGAAATACTGTATTTACCCTGGAATAGCTGTAATAATGAATGTTCAGTACATGGAAGTGATATATTTTGCACCTCCAACACTATTGTGTTCTCCTTCTAAAGCAAAACCCATGTAAGCAACATGGGCCAATTAAAAAAACAACACAAGACTGTCAGGTAACCCAGCCCAAAAGCTTGCTAGAGGCTAAATACAACCGCTACTTTAGAAGAATATGGATGCGATGCTAAAAAGGCTACAAGCTAACACTAGCCAGGCAGGTGAAGCACCATGGCCTCTTCCACAACCTTCTATCCCCTTGTTGTATTTATGGTTTGATAGTTTAGGTAGGTCTCAGATGTTTCATGGAGGCTCTGATCACATCCCCTTGTGAGGCTGTTGGATGGTGTTTATGTGATTGATTATATTAAAAAGGCTTGTGGTAAACTTGCTGCTGTTGTTGGCTCTGGTTGTTTCCCTATTTGTGTTGCAAGCTCTGTTTAACGAGTCGCTGGGGGTTGTAGAAGTGCCTACTGATTGTCCTCCAAGTGTAAAGCCTCTCCTGATTTTGGCATGATGTGAAAGGAGTTTATTAATCTTCAGGAAAGATAGAGGACAACTCAGTTCTCTTGCACATTCAGGTCAGTTGAGAAGTGTGACCTGCTCAGACTATATCAGATATAGGCCAGGTTAAGATGATAATGCGAACAACCAACAAATACAAACTTCTACCTGCTGTCTGAAGGCAGTCTGACGACTGGAAAAGTAATAACTTACATACTATAAGGTTCACTTTGCAGCTCTTTTAAAGGGCCACTAGAATGAATCGCTACTGTCCAGCATTGCTACTGCGCTGGCCACTGAACTCTGACCTCCAACCTTGCCCAGCATGGCTAGCACAGAGTTAGTCACAAGCCATGTTCATGAGGTCCTGGGTCCTTCACATCTAAGAATGTGTAATTATGTGGTCTACAGCTTAAGTCTCTGAGGGCAAGGCTTGAGTCCTTCACCAGGCAGGGTCACCTGAAATGCTGCAAGAAACATAATAGAGGTCATTTTAGGCCACAGAACCTTTTTCACAATAGAAACCCCATTGTCGAAATGCCATTGACGATTCTATGCAGCCAATGGCGGCCCACAAAACTAGGCTTGTCTGGTTCTCTGGTTTCGGAGAGTTTTTAAAGGTGCACTAAAATGAAATTTGCCTGTATTTACTTTGGAATAGTCCAATAATAACACTTCAGGAGATAGTTAGTGATGTATCTTGCACCTCCAACACTGTTGTGTTCTCCTTCTAAAGCAAAACCCATGTAAGCAACACGGGCCAATTCAAAGGCCACAAGACACAAGTCAAGTAACCCAGCCCAAATGCTCACTAGAGGCTAAATACAACAGATACTTCAGTAGAATATGGATGCGAGGCTAAAAAGGCTACAAGCTAACACTAGCCAACCAACCATTATGTGCAGCCAATGGCGGTCCACAAAACTAGGCTTGTCTGGTTCTCTGGTTTTGGAGAGCACTAGTTTGTGGTAGAACATTTGAAAATCCCATATGAAAATTTGAGAGTGTAGAGGATTACAACACTGCATTTCCCAATGGCAGACCTAGGGTTCAGTTCTCCAGCCTGACAAGAACATCACACTACACCAGTAAGATTCCTTGGGTAAGACAAATAAAAAAAAAAGCTGTCTGGAGGCAGTCTGAAGATTAAAAAAGTAATATATTATAATATATAAGTGTCACTTTATAACTTTTTGAAGGTGCACTAGAATAAAATACTGTATTTACTTTGGAATAGTCGAATAATGAGGGTTCACAACATGGAAGTGACGTATTTTGCACCTTGTATCAAGGTGTTAACCCATGTATGCAACACAGGCCAATTCAAAGGCCACAAGACATAGGTCAGGTAACCCAGGCCCAACCGCTACTTCAGTAGAATATGGATGCGAGGCTAAAAAGGCTACAAGCTAACACTAGCCAACCAGGTGACGCATCATGGCCTCTTGGCAGGCAAGTGGCAGGTCATAATCCAATAAAGGTAGTACATTACGAGTCACTGAGGGGCAGCCCAGGGAGCGCAACTAAAAGCTAGCACTTGCACATCAGAGAAGGGAGAAGGATCGGCTGGGTAAAATCTCTTCAGCTAGCCAAGAAAGTAAAAATTACAAATGATTAATAAAGTCAATAATTACAACAACGTTCCTTTTACTTGTTCCCATTGCAGGGCTAGGCTAGGCTAAGCTATGTAGCTCTGAGCCGTCCTAGTGATGGAAAAAATTACAATAAGCTCTACTTTTATTGGCTGGTTTCCATGAGCCCGTCATAAAAGAAATAAACATACTTCGTTCTGAGCAAAGGTCGTAACAGGGTGGTAAATAGGCTTGTTAGATCTTGTATGCCGCTCGTTTTGACCTCTGCACGGTTTTTCGACTATGATTTTGCATTGCGTATGAATCTGTATTTCTTTATTTTTGGTTTTGACCAGGTTCGATTCGTTTACTGTGTCTGTGGATTACCTTTTCTTCATTAAAGACTCTTGCCTTGTTTTTATCCTGGAGCGCCTGGTTCGTCCTTACCGCGTTACATAACTGGGCAGATTTAATGAGTTTATTTACAGGTTAATACAGAACAAAATATAGGCTCTGTAAATCTCTGCTGGCCCGTCATATTATGGGAAAGCATGACCACGCATCTGCCGTGTGATTAATATAGGCCAGGCCAGTCTTTCAGTTTAGACCAATTAGCTGGTTGGTGAGCAGGAAAAAGAGACTGAAGACAAATGCTGAAATATTTCAGAATCGAAATCATGAGTGTTTAGTTTGATTATTTATTCATTTACATAGATTTATTTATATTTAATAAAAAATATGGTCGAATAATAACCCTGTGGAAGACCAGAAACTAATATTTCAAAGCAGGCGAGGCTGTAAATTTTGGTCAGGCCTACCATTTTCAAAATAAATTAAAATTTTGACTCATTTCTTTTGTTATTTTAGTTTATTTATGAGCTTTTTATGTTTACAGAGAAACACCACTGCTGAATTAACAAACCATACACTTCACCATGTGGGAGAGACTTAAGGCATCAGGATTGACTTTAACATTTTGCTAACTTTACTAACTTTGTCAAACACGTCACGCTGAAGCAAATAAAGGTACTACTATACAAGTCAAGGTAGTACATCACTGTGTCATGGCTGTGTCACGGCTCTCGAAAGCCAAAGTAACTGTGTTGGGAGACCAGGGACAGCAACTAAGAGCTAACACTTGTCCATCAGAGAAGGGAGAAGGTCGGCTAGATCCAATCTCTTCAGCTAGCTAAGCATGCACAGTACAGAAAGTAATGTACGTTTTTATATGTTCCCGTTAGCCTGTTAGGCTAGGCTACGCAAAGCTGCGTAGCTGTGAGCCGTCTCAGTGATGTAAACCAGCCAATAAAGTAGAGCCTATCGTTATTTTTACCATTAGCCCACCATAAAACGTCAAGAATCATTCTGATGCAAAATAACAGGGTGGTAAATAGGCTTGTTTACCAGCATATGAGCATTTTCCTCCCAAATCAAAGTCACATACTAATTATACATCAATAATTATACATCAAACAACATCTTAAGAGTACTCAACTGCATTAAATGGCTACGTTTGCCATTGTGAGATCACAGAAGAGCAAATAACTGTGTGTAGATGACACTATTTGAGCTATTTTAGCTATTTTAAGTCAAGCCTATTTTAGGATTGACTCAAACATCACTTTACTAACTTTGTAAAATGAACTATACCAAATAAACACAAGTCCGCAAATATCCTCCAGGCCTTTCGGTGTGTCTTTCCATCTAAAATTAATTCAAATCCTAACTCATTTTATTTTAATCATGAATTTTTAATATTAAAGAGAAATAAAGAAGCAGGTTGATGCAGTTGAAGAAGCGATTTTAATGTTTACACTGAAATAAATTAAATATGCTAAAAGAGGTTATTGTCATGGTGTGTACGACAAACAGGGTGCAGCAATCTATGGGTCAAAACTGGAACGGAAACAGAAGGTGACAAACAAAGTGGCGAACACAACAAACCTGGGACTGGGATGAGCTGGGAGCAACAGGGGATGAGCAGGAGACAATAAAGAGGTAAAGTAAGGAAGGGGACAACTGAACGCCACAAGCCGAGCTTGGGATACAGGGGCAACTAGAACAGAGAACCAGAGCAGCGCTCTGTGTAAACAAACGGGGTAGCTGGAAAGCCAGTTGCCTGACTAGATAACGAGACAAGCCCAACCTGAGTACGCCATGACGGTCCCGTGAGCTGGGGTCGCCAAGGAGCATGAGCAGGAAGTGACGCAATGCGCTTGCTTCTAGAACCAGACTTGGATATCGCATCAGATCAGAACACTTGCCGACATGAACTTGCTACCGACGCGTGGAGAATCAATTCACGGCACAGAGAAGTCGTCAGCCAGCTCCTTAAATGCTCCCAGTCCCAGGTGCAACACATGCTCCCAGTCCCAGGTGCAACATATGAATCGAACACATATCAAACAAGGCGGAAGTCCTTATATGGGCCTATGGGCGGCGGCCCGGGATCGCCCCGGGGGAGGGCGCGATACTGAGGGCCTGACAGTTATTTTAAACACAAATGCATGCTTCTGTCTGTCTCAGTATTCCACAAAGCCGTACGGCAGCCCAGCATTATATGTCGTCAATTACATTTTTTGTCCTTTTAAAAGCTCAAAAATCTTCATATTAAACAGCCAAATCTGATTGGTTGACTGCCAAAATTATAGCCCTAGTAATACTGCAGTAGGGCATGGTCAGTGTATTGGTTGTATAGTGTGCATACATAAATATTCCCCACATAGCTGAGACGCTAATGACTTGGTGTTGGCTGTAGCGTGTCTTCCTGTGGGGGACTGAACTATGCTGGTCGTTATGTGTGTATGTATGTATGTGTGTGTAGCCCTGTGGCATGATCTCCGCAGTGCTCGGAGCCTCTGCTGTTGGGGACGAGAGGAGGGATGATTTATTTACCGCACACTCCTCCTGTCAAGGTTCATCTCTAGTTACCAACTTCTTTTGGACAGGCAGGCCTGGCTCTGGAGGCTTCTGCATTAGCGTCATCTGAGCAGCATGCTGTACTGCTTCTCAAAGACTACATGAATATAATTACCCCAGCAGCTCTCTGGGTGGTCCTTTGTAGTGTTGGGGAAAGCTGAAAAGAAAAGCTAATTCCTTTTGTATTTCCACATATTTTCTGTATTTAAAATCACTGAACTTCTTTGCAAACTCCCTCTCTCTTTTTTTTACATAAATAAAAGGGTAATTAGCAGGTAGTGCAGCCAGCGTAAGATCTGAATACATACTTGATATGAAAAGAAAGCTCAGTAGTTTAATGTAAGCAAGGGATATCTGTGGTCATACTACTTGTGTAATTGCCCTTTATCACGGTCACTGCGTCGCCACGGCCGGCTCTAAATAGTAGCATTATCGAAATCCCAGCTCCATCATTTATAACTAAGCGCTCACTAGTTTTTTCAACCTCCCTCGGAAATCTTCACTGGCCTCCAGCACAGCCAGCAGATGGGCAGTTAGCATGTCTGAAAGTCCCTCCAACATGGACAAAAGACTAGCTTGTCTTGGCTGAAGGGCGTCCAACAAAAGGTCGTAAAACTTCTACGTGACCTCGCACGACCCTGCTGCTGCTCGCTGTGTAGCGCTGCATGGAGCTCAGCAGTGAACGTGTTCGGCGTGAGAAGCAGCGGCGTTCAGGCCGGAATCTGATCCGCTAGGGATCCTCCTGTGAGGAGTTTAGCAAAGCAGAGAAGGAGCCGAGCGTCTCTTTAGGCTAACACCACCTCACATCTCTGACTGGGCCGACTAAAGACCAGCTTTACTTACTGAGCTTCACTCTGGAGGACAAAAAAAACAACAAACAATCTGGCAGGTTTAACTCTAAAACTTTAGTCCATGTAGAAATTGGCAACATTAGCGAGCGCCCCTGAACACCACAGCTAGCGAAGAGACATGGCCTTGCATTTCTACATTAAACTACTGAGCAAGACCCGGTGCTGAGAGGTCTGACCCGGCACTGAGAGGTCTGACCCGGCACTGAGGGCTCGGTTTCTCAAGGGTTTTAACCAAACCCAGTTGAAATGAAGGCTTAATGAATTGAGGCTGATCTTCGAGTTTAGCATGCTAGCATTTTTTATCCCAAACATGAGTAAATCTGGCCCACTGTTCAGCCCTACCTTCACTCAGGTTCAGTTTTTCTTTGGTTTTATTGGCTGAATCGTTAAAAATAACACACGATGGTCAGATTTTTCCACTGGAGTTCTGGTCAGTGTGTTTGGCTGAATTATGGGTGTATTTTGGAAAGGGCCGTAGCCTCAGCCACTGATTGCAATGTGACCGGAAGTCCTTTAACACTGCATGATTCCAGGAAGACAGAGTTTATTGGACCTTGGACCTAGGCTTCCAACAAACTTTCAGCATGTACACATAAAAAACACTCACATGTATCGGTCTGCAGTTTCCCAGACTAATCTATTAAATCAGGTACATGTAGGACTGTGTATGCAAATATAATCTAGCTGTTAGTACATATGCTAATAACCCTATAGCATTATAGCATTATATTGTGAGCTAGCTCACAAAATCGGATTTATTCTGAAAGCAGCAAGCGACACCTCAAAATACCAATTTTTTTATATATATATACAGGCCACAGACCAGTATATACATTTCTTCCCACAGCTATTACAGGTTCCAGAGCTTGTATTGTTGTAGTGTGCAAAGTTGAGCATTTATGATGAACCACTTATGTCCTCCTTTTACCCTCAGGCCTCAGTGAAGTCAGCTGGTCAGCATTTCTACCTGCTATCTTTGATGATACAGTGTGTAAGATGCTGACCCTAATTGGTTCCACCCACTACATATGCTTCATGTATGATTGCCCGAGGCTACGAGCTCCTACATGTGCCCACTTTCTTCAAAAAAACTTCTTGATGTGCTGCAGCCAGCTTGTTTTTTTTTATTTTTTATTTTTTTGGCTGATCTGCACACTTTCATTTTGAGCATTATCACAGTGGTAGGGCCTCTAAATCCAAACAGGGATTCAGCTTAGTCCGATTTCGGCCTAGGAAACTTCATTCGAGATGCTTTGTGGTTCAGAACTAGGCTAGACTCCTACTGCGTTCTCTCCTGGAAACCCTGTCCAAAAGTTTTCAGACACTCATTCTAGGAAGTCAATTAAACTACAATAGGGTGCACACACAGCTTGTATGATCTCCAGATCTAGAATGGGATGCTCTCAAACAATCACTCATGAGGCCTAGGTCACCAGGCCCAGGTAGAGGTCAGGAAGACAGTATGAGGACCCCCGGTATTGGGGTTTCTGTGGGAAAACAGAGGAGCCAGAAAACATGCCCATGTGGGGTTTGCATGGTTAGCCTAATTGGAAACCAGAGCCACAACCCATGTTAGGCCCACATATGGATACCAGATTATCAGAGCCCCACAGGGCCAGTGATGGGACCAGGAAGGGTTAAACATGGGCCCCATTTGGGAGGCCTAACTGGGTCGCAGTAATAATACATATACAAACCTACTCAAAGCCTATAACCACCTGGAACCCACGTTCCACCCATGTTCCACTCATGTGAGCCCCACATAAGCATGCTGTCTGTGAAACTGCGTTGTCTGTATAGCGGCGTGGCAACTGTGATCCAAAAAGATGTGTTACCCGACATCAGCAGCTGACCTTTCTAATGTTCTTATAGCTAAGAGCAACCGAACTAGTCTAAAGCTGACTCAGAAGAGAAGAGCCTGTTACTTCATCAAAACCTGATATTAATGCCTTTGATTTCCGAGGAAACTGCAAACTTTTAAACACAGAGCGTAGCACTGATTGAATTCCTGAAATTCATTTAGTAGATATGAGAAGAAAAGACATGCTTTTATTGTCAAGGGCAGACGCACAGAAAAAAATCGAATTGGTCCCTGGCTCAGACGTACAGGTCTAAGGAAAAACCTTAAATTGATACACAGTACGTCCATATCATGGAGGTTCTTCACACTCATACATTGCATTGTTAAAAACATTCACCAGACGGAGGAATTCATGAGGAATCCAAAAGTGTCTCTTCTATAGCATCCCTCCAAACAACACCCTTACTGTCGAAGTGCCAAGCAGGCCGCCCTAGAAGAGGCTTTTTTCACTTACTGACTGGCGAACTATGTTAAAACACACATGAGCACGCACTGGCTCTCGCCACAAAGCCACAAAGATACCCTAGGTTGGCTAAATGGTGTCGTTTCAGGCTGGTTTGTGTCTTTGCTTGAAATATTTCTATCTGCCCAGACATCTAAAAATGTGTATATGGTACTGTTAGTTAAATATGTTGTCTTCAGGCTCGAGTCCAGGCTGAGTTCATATGTTTATATGTAATGGCACATAAAACATGTCATTCATATTTTTCTGCCTCAGCACCCGAGCATTGCTCAAAGGTCCTAATTAAGGCTCATAGGGACTTATAGATATAAAGCTTGGCTCCAAACCATTGCTAAAAGCCATTGTCTATGATTCTATGCAGGTCCTGGGGGTCGCAGGTTCAAATCCTGAGCCATGCCACTTTGCCATCAGCAGCTGGAGTCTGAGATGGCACAATTGGCCGTGCTCTCATCGGGTGGGAAGATGATGATGTTGCTATGTCCTCTCATCACTCTCAAGTCTGGCACAGGCCTATTTTAGTAGGTGTGGCGGAGCTGAGTACCCAGTGCTTTCCTTCAAGCTTGTCGATGACCTATCAGCTGGCTTCACTTGTATCCTCCTAGTGTTGGGAGCATTGCTAGTGCTAAGAGGAGCTACGAACTTTACTGGCAGGACCAAATTGGGGGGGGATTTCAACCCCCTACCCACCCAAAAACAGGAAAGAACAGTGTATTTCCCTCTAGACATCATAAATGAGCAACAAAGAGCTGTCCATTTTAGTCCTTTAATACTCCAAGGCTTATTACACACTGGACCCTATCCTACACCCTGCACTAGACGCGTTGCATCGCAATGCTAGTTGCTATCTTACATCCTGCCAACAGTCAAAAGGGTCATGGGCGCCCAAGGCTCAATGATGTGAGCCATGGAGGCCCCACCTCCCTACACAACTTACAGGTCTTAAAGGATCTGCTTTTAACATTAGTCTTGGTACCAGATTAGGTACCAGTAGACTGTTGGGGCAGTCTTACAGAATTAACGTTCCAGAAACGTCAACAGTCTATTTTCACTCCTTCCGCCTGCATAGTTTAAACAGCAACAGTGCTTGTTAATATATATCTACGCCAATGGGCACGGTGGTCTCGAAATGAGGCGTGTTTAGGGTCAATTTCTGGTGTATTGCTGCTATCTTGACAACAGAAAACACAGGAGGTGCGCCACTAACTGAAAACAGCCTAGGCAGACGTCAACAGTCACACATGGACACACAGCAGTTCACAAACCCATAGCGCAGTCCGCCAAATAGCAATCCGCCAAAGTCGGAGCACCCCTGGCTCCTAAAGGGAATGGCGAGTGACCCCCTGATTGGTTTATTACTGTACGTTACACCCCAAAACACATCCATGATTAATTAAGAGACTTAGTACACGTCTTTTGTGCGTTTGGAGCCACGCAAGGTAAACTTTTCCCGTCATTACGAAAGCAAAGACACACCGACGCGCCCTAAATCCAGCTGCACGGTGCACGGTTGACAGCTAGAAATAGGGCCCATTAGAGTGTATTACTTCTATACGACCTGGTGGGGCTGTTCTCTGGTAACAGAGTATGCGTCTGTAATATCGCTTTTGGCCCACATACGGGACATAGGCTGTTTTAAGGGGTTAAAACTCTTAATTCTGTTCCACTTGAGCCACATAACAACCATGTCCTCATTAAGTTAAATGAGTGTTAAAGAGCGTTTCATTCTCAATTATTCCTCTCAAGATCAGATAACAGGTTTCCCTAGTTTAAGGAAAAGGCAATTAATTTCTGAGTTAATAATTCTGATTAATCGCTGTGCTTAAGAGTAGAAAGGGTCTGCGAACCTCAAGCGGCTTTGGTTTTATGTGAAATTTTATGTCTGGCTTCAAAGTACACAAGAAACCAAGGGGCTAATTTACCATGTGCGCGCTCACAAAAGATGCATTATGGGTGATATTGGGTCGGTTCCGCACTCGGCCCATGAAACGGTTTGGATATCTGAAGTTACATTTGATCTGTGTGCGGGTGAGGAATGATCAAACTGCTCCATAATCTTCACCGCTATTCTCGGGGAGCTAGGGCTCCAGCCCGTTCTCTGATCATACGTCTGCTGTGGATTAGTGTTGGTTTTGATGTTCGTTTCTCCAGATGAGGTTCCTTTGACTGAGTTGTTAGTGTCTCCCGAAATATCTCCACTGATTAACGGGATGCTTGACTTCACCGTGGAACATTCATCACATGGAGAAACAGAAATGTTAGTCCTAATGTCTAATTTTCTTAACTGGCAGGTGTCCCACATGTCTTTGGATTCTCAGCAACCCAATTAGAGCTCACATCTGTTCCATTAGCAAATCAAGATCTCATCCATCAAATCTGACACACTCTTCTCTCCCTCTTCCTAATACTCCACACCCCTCTTACACGCTCTGGACGTTTCTCCGGAAGTTATTTGATTGGCCAATTTTTCCATAGTGATTCAATTCCACAAGTCAAAGAATCCCTCATGCTTAGCGCTCCTGTGCCAGATAGCATGCCCATGTGGGGTCTGTATGGTTAGCCCATGTATGGTTAGTGGATGTTGGCCACACAGGGTGGCCAGGACGAGTTAAACATGGGCCCAATCTGTGTTGCACACTGCACATGGGGCCTAGATGGGACCCATGTGAGATTAGGGTGGGCTGTTATGATAGGGCCCATTTGGGTAGCCCAGTAACAACACGTACAACAACAACAACGAGCGCTGGTGTAGAGACACTACGGTACTGTTAAAATCCTGCTCCCCCCATCTGGAATCTCTGTTCATTACCTGTAGGCCGTTCTACTCTCCCAGAGAGTTCAGCTCGTTCATCCTAGCCGGCACCTACATTGCGCCGAGCGCGTGCACGAGCGACGCGCTGAAACAGCTGGCGGAACAGATCACGAAGGTGGAGCGCGAGTTCCCGGACTCACTTCTCATCATTCTGGGGGATTTTAACAGTGTGAACCTCACGAAGGAGATGCCCAAATACAGACAACACATCGCGTGTCCAACACGAGAAGGCAACACACTGGACAAGTGCTACACCTGTATCAAGAATGCCTATCGCGCGGTCACGCGCGCAGCTGTCGGGCTCTCCGATCACAGCCTCGTTCACCTCATTCCAACCTACCGGCAGAAACTCAAAACCAACAAGCCGGTCATCACAACTGTGAAGAGGTGGACCAGTGGAGACATTGAGAAGCTGCAGGGCTGCTTCGAATCCACAGACTGGGCCGTGTTTGAGGAGGCGACAGACGGACTGGACGAATACACAGACACTGTGACGTCATACATCAGTTTCTGTGAAGACAGCTGTATCTCAACTAAATCACAGGTGAGATACAGTAACAACAAACCCTGGTTTACTGCTGAACTCAAACAGCTTCGGAGGGAAAAGGAGGAAGCGTTCAGGAGTGGAGATAGAACTGTCTTTAAGGAGGCCAAATACAGACTGGAGAAAGGGATTAGAGCTGCGAAGAGCAAGTACTCAGAGCAGCTGAACAGACACATCACTGCTAACGACCCATCTTCAGCCTGGAAAGGCCTACAGCTTCTCACTGGTCACAAGGTGAGAAAGACCCCCCTCCTCCTGAACGACCGACACCTCACCAACGACCTGAATGAGTTCTACTGCAGATTTGAACTCACAAAAGACAATCGGACCGTCTACCACCCATCACCCCCCTCCACCTCCACCCCCACACTGGCCCTCTCACCTCTGCCTCCTGCTCATCTCTGCATCAACCGGCAGGATGTTCACAGGCTCTTCAGCAGACAGAAGGTGAGGAAAGCCCCCGGGCCCGACTCAGTCTCTCCATCCACCCTAAAACACTGCTGTGACCAACTAGCTCCAGTGTTTACAGACATTTTTAACAGATCACTGGAACTCTGCTCTGTTCCAGCCTGCTTCAAAACCTCCACCATCATTCCAGTTCCCAAGAAATCCACCATCACCGGACTGAATGATTACAGGCCTGTCGCCCTGACCTCTGTAGTCATGAAGGTCTTTGAACGCCTGATCCTAGCCCACCTGAAGTCCATCACAGATCCCCTGCTGGACCCCCTGCAGTTTGCGTACCGAGCAAACAGGTCTGTCGATGATGTGGTCAACCTGACCCTGCACTTTATCCTGTAACATCTCGACAGCCATGGAAACTATGCTAGGGTTTTGTTTGTGGACTTTAGCTCGGCCTTTAACACTGTTGTGCCGCAGCTTCTTCAGGCCAAGCTCTCCCAGCTGTCAGTGCCAGACTCCATGTGTCGGTGGATCGTGGATTTTCTGACAGACAGGAGACAGCAGGTGCGGCTGGGGAAGCACAATTCAGACCTCCGGACACTCAGTACTGGAGTCCCTCAGGGTTGTGTTCTTTCACCCCTTCTCTTCAGCCTCTACACTAATGATTGTGTCTCCAAAGATCCAGCTGTAAAGATCCTGAAATTTGCAGATGACTCCACTCTGGTGGGCCTCATAGCCAACGGTGATGAGTCTGCTTACAGAAAGGAAATTGAGCAGCTGGTGTCCTGGTGCAGCAACAACCACCTGCTGCTAAACACAGAAAAGACTGTAGAGATGGTGGTGGACTTCCGACGCAATCCACCCACCCTTCCCCCCCTCCGCATCAACAACACTGCAGTATCAATGGTGGAGTCACTCAAGTTCCTGGGCACCACCATTTCCAGAGACTTGAAATGGGAGAAAAACACCATCTCCATCATCAAGAAAGCTCAACAAAGAATGTACTTCTTGAGACAGCTCAAGAAATTCAACCTGCCACAGACCCTGATGATCCAGTTCTACACAGCGATCATCGAGTCCATTATCACAGCCTCCATAACTATCTGGTTTGGTTCCTCCACCTCACAAGAAAGAACCAAACTCCAGCGCATCATCAGGACAGCAGAGAGGATCATAGGATGTAACCTGCCATCACTTCAGCAGATCTACTCCAGCAGGATGAGGAAGCGGGCTGGCAAGATTACATCTGACCCCTCACATCCTGGACACCTCCTCTTCCAGACACTCCCCTCGGGTAGAAGACTGCGGTCCATCAAAACCAGCACAACACGTCATGCTAACAGCTTCTTCCCCAGAGCTGTAGCGCTCCTCAATCACAGTGGTCACCTCCCACTGTAAACCTCTAAACTTACAACTGTACTGTACCAAACCGGACTGAACAGTTATTTGCACTCTGCCTATTTTGCACTATGAC
This sequence comes from Salminus brasiliensis, assembly GCF_030463535.1. Lineage (NCBI taxonomy): Eukaryota > Metazoa > Chordata > Actinopteri > Characiformes > Bryconidae > Salminus > Salminus brasiliensis. The sequence continues at coordinate 4,724,818 of NC_132897.1, forward strand.
TATTTGCACACCTGTACAGATGTCCTTTTCTTTTCTGTAAATATATTTTTCAGCTCTTTATTACCTTTATTACCTTTAGTACTTTCTACTTTTTTTAATTTATCCCCTACCCTATTTATTGTTTAGTGTCATTTTCCTTTAGTTTAAGACTGTGTTCTGTGTTTCTTTGTTACTTGTCATGCGTGTTGCTCTCACCAAGACAAATTCCTTGTATGGGTAACATACTTGGTGAAATAAAGAGATTCTGATTCTGATTCTGATTCTGAACAACATGTACCAACCCACCCAGGGCCCATGCCCACCTTAAACCAACCTAGCCCACGCTTCACCCATGTGATCCCCACATGAGCATGTTGGGTGGGGTGGGACCCTATCATTTTCGTCAAGTACGGAGGGGTTGGTCCAGTCTTGGCTTGGTGGGGCATCGTCAGGGTTCTGAAGCCAGTGAAGGGCCCATTTGGGTAGCCCAGTAACAACATATACAACAACAACATGTACCAACCCACCCATTTGGGTAGCCCAGTAACACATACAACAACATGTACCAACCCATCCAGGGCCCATGCCCACCTTAAACCAACCTAGCCCACTCTCCACCCATGTGAGCCCCACATGAGCATGTTGGGTGGGGTGGGACCCTATCATTTTCGTCAAGTACGGAGGGGTTGGTCCAGTCTTGGCTTGGTGGGGCATCGTCAGGGTTCTGAAGCCAGTGAAGGGCCCATTTGGGTAGCCCAGTAACAACATATACAACAACAACATGTACCAACCCACCCAGGGCCCATGCCCACTTTAAACCAACCTAGCCCACTCTCCACCCATGTGAGCCCCACATGAGCATGTTGGGTGGGACCCTATAATTTCCGTCAAGTACGGAGAGGTTGGTCCAGTCTTGGCTTGGTGGGACATCGCCAGGGTCCTGAAGCCAGAGAAGAGAGAATGCAGCAGAGGAGGAGTTGAACATGGCTGGACTTGAAATAGAGTAGTGTCCTGATGGTGTGCAAATGGAGAGCAGCCAGAAAGGAGTTGCAGTAATCAAGTCTTGAAATGATAAGCGTTTTTTTTACCGCTGTGTTCTAGCAGAGCACCCTCTAGCGTCCTCTAGGTGCCATTACAGGACATTAAGAGCTAAATGCTGCTTCTTCGTGAGTAGTCATAACCATCGGCAGTACTAACTGACTAGTCCCTAATGATCTGAGAGTTCTGCTCGGTTCATATCGCTGCAGTATATCACAGAAATATGTGGTCCTACACCATTAAGCACTTAATAGACCAGCAATAGCGCCTTTAAAGTCTCTCTGTACCATACTGGTAGGCAGTGTAAGGGTTTAGGAACGAGGATCATGATGTTCTCTTGCTTTGCTCTTGGTGAGAACTCAACACCTCAGCTGGCAGCTGCATTTTGAATCCGCTAGAGCTGTTCTGGACCATTACAGTGATCAATTCTGCTCAAAATAAAGGCATGGATGAGTTTCTCCAGGCCTAGTATAGTCAGAATTGGTCGAAAACATTCTTCGGATTGTTAGAAATCCTTTTAGACTTGGTTCGTGGAATTTTTTTAGTATTATGTAGAACCCTTTTTGTTGCAATTGTGCAATGCAATACAGATCAGAATTAAATTAGGCCTTAATATGTTGTAGTTCTTACTATTGTGAGAAATATGAGGCATTATTAGCAGTTATAGTCAGAGGTTGGTAGTTGGTAACAAACCCAGCAGATATGGAGCAGGTATGACTTGGTGCAAAGGTTGTAGTGCACCTACCACAAAGTCCTCGGTACAGCCTGATCTCACAGTGAAAACGTCCACATTGGCCATTTGTTTGGTTCAGTTGATCAGAGAGGTCCGATCTCTTTTGATTGGACCAGATCTTGGTCCTTCAGTCCAGACCGTGATCCACAGCACATTTCTCTCCTGCAACCAAATTGAAAAGTAAAAAAAAAATATCACAGTGCTTTGGGTCAGCAATGGATTTGACCTAAAGTAGCTGAATGCATTCATTGAAGTGTGTCCACAAACATTTGGACAGGTAGCTTAGCTTTGCTCTTTGTCAGACGTCTACGTAATGATATGATAACCAATATGTTACCCATACAATAGCATAGCCTTGTAAGGTTAACATATTGATTAACATATCGATAGTAGATAGATGACCAACAAGGACCAAAGCTACACTACGCGTCCAAATGTTTGTGGACACCCCTTCTAATAAATTGCATTCCGCCACTTTAGGTCAAATCCATTACTGACACAGATGTGCAAATGCACTCACAGACAGCTTGCCTAGTCCTTGTAGAGAAGCACTGCCAATAGAGTAGTACCATCTGGAGCAGATAACCATCAACCTATTGGCACTGTGCCTAATGCCCGGTATGAAGCCCCCCAGCATTGAGCTGTGGAGCAGTAGAATGGTGTTCTCCGGAATGATTGCGCTCCACTGTACCCTTGATTTTGGAAGACACAATGATCGGGGCAGTGGTGGCTCAGCAGTTAGAGCGCCGGGCTATTGATAACAGGGTTGTGGGTTTGATTCCCGGGCTCGGCAAGCTGCCACTGTTGGGCCCACTGTTGAGCAAGGCCCTTTACCCTCTCTGCTCCCTGGACGCTGGAGTTGTGTGTGCGTGCATGTGCATGTGCATGTGCATGTGCATGTGCATGTGCTCACTGCCCCTAGTTCACTAGTGTGTGTGTGTTCACTACCACAGATGAGTTAAATGCGGAGGACCCATTTAACATAAGTATTTGGACACCTGCTTGATAAAGGTGCACCTATTTGTCACTGTACACCTTTATCAAGGAGGTGTCCAAATATTTATATATACTTATACTTGTATAGTGGATATGGAGGGCATTTGGCAAGACCATAACTCTACTAAATGATTGTGTTATTCCAACCATCTGAATTCTCATGATCAAATGTGGCTTTTGATAAAATTATTATTCAAATTTTATGCAATAATGGGTTACAATAATTTTACACATGGCATAAAATAACATTGAACACAAGCCCTTGACAGCCGACTGACTGATTGTTTCTTGACGTAATTAAAGTCTAAACGTCATTTAATTCTGAATTAATTTGTTTTGTATTTGAGAGCACAGTGGGACACAGAACGTGCGCCTAACATTGTTTCAGAAGCAACGACTGTGGCGTTAGCTATATGCTAATGTCTTTTCCTTCAGCCGTATGCTAATGTCTTTTTGATCACTGCTCTTGTATACACTGCTGATAGCAGACGCAGTAATCTGTCATTCATCAGTGATGGATGCACTCCAGCGTGTGATGAAGTTAAGCGCCTTTCGCAACGCCTTCACCTCCATCATTAGAAACTCTCAAATCCAAAAGCTCGGGTGTTCTTCCTAAGATGAAATAGGCATGGTTGTTTTGATCCATCTGAGTCTAAATCGAATTTGAAAAGTATTGAAGATGCCGTAGACTTTGCTTGGTGTGAAAAATGCTTAGAGCGCTGTTTAACAAGCCTATTTACCACCCTGTTATTTTACCTCAGAATAAAATGCTGATGCTTATATTCCAGAGGGAGAGGCCTCCTAAAAACAAATGATGACCTCAGCTTGAACTGGCTGGGTTATGTCCCTGACCTAGATGACCTACAGCCATGTAGCCTAGCCTAGCCTAGTTGTAG
>NC_132897.1:4733459-4740959 GCF_030463535.1 Salminus brasiliensis
CATAATGGGCACTAAATAATTCATAATGGTTATGGAAGAATTCATATTAGTAACTGAGTAATTCATAGTAGCTCCTGAATAATTCATAATGGATATAGAATAATTCATAGTAGCTCCTGAATAATTCATAATGGATATAGAATAATTCATAGTAGCTCCTGAATAATTCATAATAGACATTGAATAATTAATAGTAGGACACAGATAAAAATAAAGTAGTCACTGAATAATGTATAAATTGATATGGAATAATATAAAGCAGGTCACTGAATAATTAATAGTAGTTACTAAATAATTCATAATGGTTATAGAATAATTCATAGTACGACACTGGATAATTTATAGTGGGACACTAAATAATTTATAAATGGATATGGAATAATTCATAGTAGTTACTAAATAATTCATATTAGTTATTGAATACTTCATAATGGATATGGAATAATTCATAGTAGAACACAGAATAATTCAAAGTAGTTACTGAATAATTCATATTGCATAACTAAATAATTCTTATTTGCTAAATATACAATGTAATATAATTTTTAATGGGTTAATACATCAAAGTTAATAAACTTTATAAGATAAAATAAGTCTAAGTTTTAATGGGTTAATATTTCTTGCCAGAACTATAAAAAATTACTATTTCTTTCATCAAATATCAGATACAGAGTTATTAAACATGCCATTAAAGCAGAATCACACTCTCATAGCTCTGACTGAGAGGCACTAGTCTACAGTCTGTGAATTTGAATAGAGAGTGGAGATTGATTTTAGCACCTTTGTAAGAGGTAGGTGGATGACATATTAGAAATATGTATTTTTATGAAGTATAAAAGACTGATATGTGCACCAGTATGACCAAATAGCCATAATTCCCCTGGAACACCATGCCCCAGAACCCTCCAGTAAGGCCTTAGGCCCTCTGTCCACAAATCTCTAGTGCCATCCTTGCTTCCAGTTCCATCAATTCTCCTCCAGATGAGAGATTCTGCAGCCCCACCTTACTCCTCCACCTCCCTCCAATAGTAGGCACACCTGTTTCCAATTAACGTAATCAGCACTAATTATAAATACCACACTCCACTTGCCGGCCACTGCGGTCGAGTTGGGAGAGGTCTTAATGGGTTCCGTGGATTATACTGCCCATTTCATGATTATGTCTTGGTTTTAGTTTTCTAGGCCGAGCTCAGTGAACCCTTTAAATGACTGCACTGTTGCGTATCTGAGGTCGCGTTGTAAATGATTTCTAATTCTGTCACGGATGTGGAGCTTGGAAGCGGAGGTGCACGTAAGTGCAGGTTGAATTGATTAGAAATCACAAAGCAAAACAAAGCAAGAAGAAAGAAACACAATGGAGAACCAAAACCTACAAAAGAAACAAATACACAGGAACCAAACAAGCTAAGCTAAGCTAACAAAAGAAACGGACCGAGAATAACCAGGCACAAGACCAGATAAGGAACACTGAAACAAAGGGAGTAGTTCTAGAAACAGACCAACAGGAAACCCCTGAGGCTAAAAAGAGGCGGGGCTACAAAGGAGGCACAGGTGGGAACACTAATGACAAGGCGGAGCTAAGGTGGAGACAGGGAACAAACGTAAACAGAGCCGAAGCAGAAACTTCATAATTGATTGAAATAAGTGGAGGAATTCTGTTGAAAGAGCCGGTTCTAGATAAGGAGAAGATGGAAGAGGAGACCTGTTATTATTAATTATATTTAATGGCGAGCTGTTGATATGTTGGCAGTGTAGTTTTGGAGAAAGACACACAATCCTATTCATCTTTCTCAAAAATGACTTGTGTGTAAATATATAAATATAAATATATAGTGAATGTAATGGAATATGATGTAAATGGATTAGAATTATAATAATTCCTTATATATCCATGTATTTCATTTTTAATATAATTAAAACAGTTTAGTTGTGCAACCACTGGATTGCATAATTGAATATTTAAGGGTAATTCATTAATGGTCACTTAATTAATTAGGTAGCTGTAATTAGATAATTATTTATACATTTGGATTTCCAGAATGTAGAGAATTTGAAATGAAGGTTAGAAGTAGGATTAGGTTTTATATTAAGATTACAGTTAGGATTAAGTTTTGAGTTAAAGTTAATGTTAAGGTTAAGTTTGAGTTACAGCTAGGATTAAGTTTTGAGTTGCAGTTGGGATAAGGGTTAGGTTTTGAGTTGAGGTTAGGATTAGGTTTTATATTAAGATTACAGTTAGGATTAAGTTTTGAGTTAAAGGTAATGTTAAGGTTAGGTTTGAGTTACAGCTAGGATTAAGTTTTGAGTTATGGTTGGGATAAGGGTTAGGTTTTGCATTAAGGTTAGGATTAGGTTTTATGTTAAGATTACAGTTAGGATTAAGTTTTGATTTAAAGGTAATGTTAAGGTTAGAGTTGTGGCTGGGATAAGGGTTAGGTTTTGAGTTGAGGTTAGGGTTAGGTTTTGAATTCACAGTAATGTTAGGGCTAGGTTTGCGTTACAGTTAGGATTAGGTTTTGAGTTGATGTTTGGGTTAAGATTATGTTTTGATCTTAAATTGGGGTTAAGATTAGGTTTTGAGTTGAGGTAAGGGTTAGGTTTTAAATTAAGTTTTTAGTCAGGATTAGGTTTTAAGTTAAAGTTAATGTTTGGGTTAGGTTTGAGTTACAGCTAGGATTAAGTTTTGAGTTGATTTTAGGATTAGGCTTTATAATAAGATTGTTTTTAAGATTAGGTTTTATATTAAGATTCCGGTTAGCATTGGGTCTTGAGTTAAAGTTAATATTAGAGTTAGATTTGATTCAAATTTAGGATTAGGATTAGGTTTTGAGTTAAGATTAGAGTCCTAAAAATAGGTCCAGGGTTAGGATCAAGGAAAATCAGTGTAAATTTAGCATTTCTGAAATATGTATTTAAATGTAAATACAAGGTTAGCATCTACAAAGCATATTCACTGTTCTGTCTAAATAAAGTGTACTAAAGAGACTTGGCATGGATGCCATGGATTTTATCATTCTTGTACTTTACAGATGTCCCCTCATTCTTAAAGAACGTTGCTCAAAAGTCAGCCTACTATGTGCAAATATTTTCTAAGAAATTCACCAGATAAAAAAAAAATCTTCCATAATTCAGTGGAGAATCCAGGTATTTACACTCTACTTCCACAAATCTACATCTGACCTCTTCGGGGTTCATTCAGTCCGAGCTGTGCTCAGCAAGCAGACTGATCTTTGCCTCTGCAGCGAGAGTTCCCTCACTTCTAGCGAAATCCACCTGACTGCACAGCGTGATTGAGTAAAACAGCGCTGTTGATCCAAACCAGTGGTCCAAACGGACAGCTCGGCAAGCACCAATCCACTGTGGACGGCTTTGAGTTGAGTTTAGGATTAAGGTTAATTTTTTTTTTTTGAGTTAAGGATTAGGGTTAGGTTTTGAGTTTTTTTGGGTTACATTTAGGATTAGGTTTGATATTAAGATTACAGTTATCATTAGATCTTGAGTTAAAGTTAGGATTAGTTTTTGAGTGGAGGTTAGGGTTAGGATTACAGTTTGAGTTGAGGTTAGGATTAGATTTTGAGGTTAGGATTAGATTTTGAGGTGAGGTTAGAAATTAGATTTTAAGTTGAGGTAAGGTTAATGGTAGGGTTAGGTTTAAGTTAAAGTTAGGATTAGGTTTTGAGTTGAGGTTAGGGTTAGGATTACAGTTTGAGTTGAGGTTAGGGTTAGGATTACAGTTTGAGTTGATTTTAGACTTAGGCTTTAAATTAAGGTTGGAATTGAGATTAGATTTTATATAAATATTACAGTTAGCATTAGGTCTTGAGTTAAAGTTAATATTAAGGTTAGATTTGAGTTGAATGTAGAACTATTTTGGAGTCAAATTTAGGATTAGGATTAGGTTTTGAGTTGATTTTAGAAGTTAGATTTTAAATTAGGGTTACATTTAGGATTAGGTCTTGAGTTAAAGTTAATGGTAGGGCTAGGTTTGAGTTAAAGTTAGGATTAGGTTTTGAGTTGAAGTTAGGGTTAGGATTAGATTTTGAGTTGAGGTTAGGATTAGATTTAAAGGTTAGGATTAGCATTAGATTTTGAGTTGATTTTAGAAGTTAGATTTGAAGTTGAGGTAAAGTTAATGGTAGGGTTAGGTTTGAGTTAAAGTTAATATGAAGGTTAGATTTGAGTTGACTAATTTAGGATTAGGTTCTGAGTTGAGATTTGAGTTAAAAATAGGTCCAGGGTTAGGAACAATGAGAAAAAAATATATATATATATATTTAAATGCAAATTAAACACAAGGTAAGAATCTACAAAGCTTATTCACTGCTCTGTCTCAATAAAGAGGACTAAATCTAAGTGTTGAAAGCACAAATGACTTGCTGTGGATTCAAGGCCAGTTCCTCTATGAACGTATCCAGGTATTTACACTCTACTTCCACAAATCTACATCTGACCTCTTCGGGGTTCATTCAGTCCGAGCTGTGCTCAGCAAGCAGACTGATCTTTGCCCCTGCAGCGAGAGTTCCCTCACTTCTAGCGAAATCCACCTGACTGCACAGCGTGATTGAGTAAAACAGCGCTGTTGATCCAAACCAGTGGTCCAAACCAGCGGACAGCTCGGCAAGCACCAATCCACTGTGGACGGCTTTGAGTTGAGTTTAGGATTAAGGTTAATTTTTTTTTTTTGAGTTAAGGATTAGGGTTAGGTTTTGAGTTTTTTTGGGTTACATTTAGGATTAGGTTTGATATTAAGATTACAGTTATCATTAGATCTTGAGTTAAAGTTAGGATTAGTTTTTGAGTGGAGGTTAGGGTTAGGATTACAGTTTGAGTTGAGGTTAGGATTAGATTTTGAGGTTAGGATTAGATTTTGAGGTGAGGTTAGAAATTAGATTTTAAGTTGAGGTAAGGTTAATGGTAGGGTTAGGTTTAAGTTAAAGTTAGGATTAGGTTTTGAGTTGAGGTTAGGGTTAGGATTACAGTTTGAGTTGAGGTTAGGGTTAGGATTACAGTTTGAGTTGATTTTAGACTTAGGCTTTAAATTAAGGTTGGAATTGAGATTAGATTTTATATAAATATTACAGTTAGCATTAGGTCTTGAGTTAAAGTTAATATTAAGGTTAGATTTGAGTTGAATGTAGAACTATTTTGGAGTCAAATTTAGGATTAGGATTAGGTTTTGAGTTGATTTTAGAAGTTAGATTTTAAATTAGGGTTACATTTAGGATTAGGTCTTGAGTTAAAGTTAATGGTAGGGCTAGGTTTGAGTTAAAGTTAGGATTAGGTTTTGAGTTGAAGTTAGGGTTAGGATTAGATTTTGAGTTGAGGTTAGGATTAGATTTAAAGGTTAGGATTAGCATTAGATTTTGAGTTGATTTTAGAAGTTAGATTTGAAGTTGAGGTAAAGTTAATGGTAGGGTTAGGTTTGAGTTAAAGTTAATATGAAGGTTAGATTTGAGTTGACTAATTTAGGATTAGGTTCTGAGTTGAGATTTGAGTTAAAAATAGGTCCAGGGTTAGGAACAATGAGAAAAATATATATATATATATATTTAAATGCAAATTAAACACAAGGTAAGAATCTACAAAGCTTATTCACTGCTCTGTCTCAATAAAGAGGACTAAATCTAAGTGTTGAAAGCACAAATGACTTGCTGTGGATTCAAGGCCAGTTCCTCTATGAACGTATCCAGGTATTTACACTCTACTTCCACAAATCTACATCTGACCTCTTCGGGGTTTATTCAGTCCGAGCTGTGCTCAGCAAGCAGACTGATCTTTGCCCCTGCAGCGAGAGTTCCCTCACTTCTAGCGAAATCCACCTGACTGCACCGCGTGATTGAGTAAAACAGCGCTGTTGATCCAAACCAGTGGTCCAAACCAGCGGACAGCTCGGCAAGCACCTGGGAAAGCCAATCCACTGTGGACGGCGTCCAGGCTCGGCCTGCAGTGGAGAGTGATTAAAGTACCTGTCCAAGCTTTCCTTTTGTTCCCAAACTATTATTATCCTCTCTCCACTCCGGCATGTTCTTCAAGCAGGAGGTAATGATTCACTTGAGTGACCGTCAGATTCCTTTTTCATCTCTTCACCCACCTTCCTCCCCCCCTCCCCCTTTTCCACCCTCCCTCTCAGTCCCTCTCCCTTCCTTTAGCTCCAAGGTGTTGATCGTTGGAATTCGACTGCTGAAACAGAGCGATGCAGCCCATTGGTGGACAGAATTAAAGACACGAGCCGCTTCCTTATTGACCGCTCTTTCAACTTCTGAGACGAGCGCAACTTTTAGATTGACACTGAAGATGACAGTAAGCTCGCGAGCCCTCAGTTCATAAAAGGGAATGGTATTATCCTGATGACATTGCGATCGATCCTGGAGAAACTTTCGAGCCGGGCTCTCTCTCTCTCTCTCTTTGTTACACTCAGCCTGCCTTTTTCAACATGCCGCTGATGGATGGGATTGAGAAAGTGAATAAAGGGAAAAAATCCAATGACAGACGACACTATTCAAGAGCGCTTTTTTTTTTTAATAGAAAAAAACAGCACAATTCATAAAAAAAAAATTTACATTTGGTAATCTTTTAATGCTGCGGGATGAAACGGATGCACTACGTGTCCATGTATTTGTGGACACCCTTTCCAATGAATGCATTCAGCAACTTTTAGTTGCATCCACTAACAATAGCAAGTACTACCAATAGAATAGGACTTCCTGGAGCTGAAAACACCATGAACCTACTGGCACCATACTGACCACAAGGTGTGAGCTAGAGGGGTATAAAGCCAGTGGTCCACAATCATACCCTCACAGCAGAGCTTTAAAATCTAGTAGAAAGCTGGACAGTAGAGACAGCTACTCCAACAAAAGCAGGATCAACTCTTTTTAATGCCCTTATATATTTATTTATTTATTTATTTATTTAGAGACATAGATCATTTTTCATTTTTTTATTTGTTTAAACCTAAAAGCTTGTGTAGAATCCAAAAGTCAAATGTAGAGTATTTATCCTTATATTAGAACATGGAAGAAAACATAAACAGCCAAGCAATACCCAATCATAAGAGAGCCCCCATCCACAACACTGAAAACCAGTAGGGTATTTATGACACCAGTTGAACTGAAAAGTATGGTATATATGGGGCTCCAGCGCCAGGAGGAGGAATTTGGGGAGTCGTTCTTCTCCCAAAATGATAATATCATAACTCCACTTTTTGACATAATGTAAATCTGTCTGTTGAAATTTCCATTGACACAGCAGAAATGCTCCCATGTTACGTGGAATAAACCTGACTTCCATTGTTTTGGAAATTTTGTGCATGACAGCAATGACATCTAGCACACTATGCAGAGGTTTTAGGCACCAAATTACATGATCTAAACCCATGTCTCTCAGCAGTGAGAGTTTTATTACTGTAGAAGCTCCAGATCTCATCAGAACAGATACAGGTGAACATAAACCCAGTAAAAAGGAGAAACAAGAGCTTCTCATTCTGAAGAAAGAAAGTAG